>NW_004949250.1:136843-147655 GCF_000317375.1 Microtus ochrogaster | reverse complement strand
TTAGTTAATAAGAAGCCTGAGCTAATAGGCTAAACAGTTTCATAAGTAATATAGTTTCTGTGTGATTATTTGGGCCTGGGCAACCAGGAAATAAATGAGCTGTCTCCATTTACAAAATGGCACCAATGTGGGCCAACTATATCTACATAAAACCTGGGAGAGCTTGGGAAGGAATTCTAGACACAAAAGATCAGAACTAAATATGTTTTTTTGGAAGCTGCATTTTTTTCAGATAGGCTCTGTTTGCTGGCAACAAACAAAAGCACAGATACTTTAAGAGAAGGCTTGCTGGCTCAGCATTAACAGCAAAAACTGCATGACTTCTTTAAGAGATGGTGATTCTGGCTCTTTGAAGAGGTCCTGCCTGAAATGCGGTTTGTGAGCAGAGTGGTACAAATTGCTTAATAGCAACATAGACCCACTGCGACCCTGGAACTGGGGCAGTGAGCATGGCTCACAGAGGCAATGAACATACTTCTGTCATGTTGGACAGAATGGAGCCAGCAGGCATTGATCTTAGTTATGCCCACTTACTATTTCAAAAAAAGCACTCCTGATCAGAAAAGGATTACAGATACATAAAATGATATATTCATAGAGACAAGACCTCTGAATGGGTCACAATGTTGGATAAATGCACATGAGCTTAAGAGAGAGAGAGTGAAGACAGTCATAGATTAAAGGAGTAAAGATAATAAAATAAATATTAAAAAGTAATAGAGTGAAAAATAAGCCACATAAAGATGAAATATATACAAAGTCTGGATTATGCATATTATTGTGTTTTCTTTTAATTTTTTGACTACAGAGAGACATTTTAGTGTATAGGCTGCTAAGCTGAACTGACATATATATTTTAAAGGTATCTTGACTCCAAAGTTTGAGTCTAAGGCTATGTTACTGTGGAAAAGAGGTTCTGCTTTTGTTTCCATAGAAGATGAAAACCTGTGGATTACTTCCAGGCTACTATGGTTTGATGGAACAAGACCCCCCCAAAGGTCTCTGTGAACCCTAAAATACTCCCAACAGACAGCAGGAAGCAGTTTGAAGAAAACTATGTCCAAATTTCCAAAATCATTGTTTATAAATGTTTGTTTTAATTTAAAGGGGGAATATAATATAGATGAATGCCTTACGTTGATATGGACTTTGGTGTATTGATACAAATTTAAGGTTGATTTGTTACACTGTGTATATGTATTTCTGTTCTTGTTTAAGGTATTGTTTAGAAAGTTCATTTTAAAATGTAATGTATAATTAAGAAATACAGATTAATAGTCATCTATAATAGTCAAACTGTAGTCATGTTAGGTTTTCTAGATATACAGAGATATATTTCAGTTAGATAATCTTCAATACTTCAAAGACCTACAGAATATGGCATTTAAAATGTTTTGTTAATTTAGGGATTTTCATGTCAATGAGATATATCTGTTCCTGTTAGCACCAATTTACTTCAGAGATGGTTGTTATTAAAGAAACTCCTTATGGAGTTTGCTGTCACTGTGGCAAGATTAGCCATTTGGCAAGAAGCTGCTTGTGCCTGAACTGATTGATGGCATGCTGTATGACATGGACATGTAGGACCCACAGAAAAATGACTGCTGAACTTGGCTAAAAAAGGTGAGACAATCCTTCAAGTTTCCTGCTTCTTGGAAGAGTCTGCCAGACATCCTGCAGGACCCAGAGGAAGGTGACTGACAAACTGCCAATAAAGGCAAAACAGTCTTTCAAATTTTCTGCTTCATGGAAAAGTATGCTGGATACTATGGGCCTGTAGGCTAAAGATAAATGCCCCAACTTTACAAAAGAACTTTGGGTGGTTGTCCAGGCAGCGAGATGTCTCTGTCTATTCTAGAGTTATGGGAGTTGCTTACAATGCACTTCCTGTTTACTTAGGTAATATTATATCCTTTTGGGATCTTTGTTGGAGTTGAAGTCAGATAGTTATAGTTTTCCTTAGTTATGATAAAAGATAAATTAGACTAAATATTGCAATTGTAATTCTTCCTTGATACCTGTTTTGTTATATGTAATTTTACTATGTTAAAAGCCTTCCTTTTTAATTAGACATAAAAAAAGGAGATGATGTGGAAAATTCTTCTGTATATGTGTTGTTTTTACTGGCCTATGGCAGGGTAGAATATAGCCAGGCTTGTATGTATATATAGGGAATACTTACTAAGGACTGGGGTGTGAAAATGGGTAAAGCAGGAGCAATCTAGAGAGACTATTTTGGTAAAGAAGGCACCCACGCTAAAAGATGAACAAGTTGTAAAGCTCTTGAGAAGGAAATGACAGAACTTGATTTTCTCACCTTCCTTGTTCAAATCATCCAGATCTGTAATATCTAAGGAGATTATGATGGATGCATGTCCCTCAAGATGACTCTTTGCACCTTCTATGGAGAACATATTACCTTTCTGAGGAGAAATCTTGCCCACCTAGTGCTCTGGGTTCTGAAGCAGTGACTGCCTTTATCGGACCGGAAGGGCCCCCAAATTCTCCTATCTCAACTGAATTTCATACATTTTCTCTTTGTGCCCCATTCAACAGCTTTGTTTCCTGTGTGCCTTTGCTTATGCTAGATTTTATTTTCTTCCAGAATATTAGTTTCTGTCTTTAGATTTTCTTTGGGAATTATTTCCCTTTGGGTATCATTTCTCTGTATTTTCCTTATTACCATAATTTTGGTAGGTCCAAAGGATTGGTTGAAAGGGTGGACCCTCTGATGATATGTTGCCTTCAAATTCACACTGTGAGATTAAGAGAAAAGTTATTCTTTTTGTGATCCAATTGTATTTTATGCAAAACACTAATTTTTAACTCATAGTCCCTTGAGAAGTTTGAGAGAATCTCGCATCAACTCTCAAACATCTATTATTTATCCCATCAGCGTGAACTTTTCTCTTTCTCCATTTGGTGTCTGCATGGACATATCTCTTTCCTTTGCAAATTTTTCACTTTTTGTGCTTTCTCCCATCAACTTGCCTGACAGAAGCTTTTATCAGCAAAGGGGCTCTGTTGAAGATATCCTGGGAGACAGGAAGGACAGTGTAAGATTACGTTGTACACTCCACATTACATCACTTAGTAGATCTCCAGAGACACTCCCATGTTTCATATACTTCCTCAGTAGCACTTAGACCTGGCCCTGTCTTGCTACTTCCTTTTCTATAATGCTGGAGACACAGCGTGGTAATAAGCCCTACCCCTACTCTCTATGCCACAATTCTTCTAGGTGCTGATAAACAGCCCTCTCAAAGTCTCACTACCAAGGTACCTCAGAAATCAACTCCAGTTACAAGGATACACATACTTCTGAACACAGAGATGCTCACAAAAATAATTATGATGAGTGAAATTTGCATTCTTATAGTATATGACTGTGCTATATTACTACCTTAACAATCCCCATTCATTCTTTTATTCTTTGAGGAAATACTGTGAAAACAATGTGCCATGTGGAGTTTTGCCCCAGGGAATATAGAAAGTGTTCAGAAATCAGGTCTTCTTTTTTCTTCCATGGATTTTTTTCCTGTAAACCCATGGTGCTGGTTAATATCATGATTTTCCCAGAAGTGAAATAGATAGAAAGCCTAGAAATCCTTCTTCAACAGTCTTAGTGAAAGGATCCAGAGCAAATGAAGGGAAGCTTACCATGAATCGTAACAAAAGAATTGCAGTCTCTGAACCAAACTCCAGACCTACCTAGTTTGTGGGCCTAGAACTCTTTGAATGATAGGGAGGCTGGACTCCCTTGAGGAAGAACCTACCATACTACTGTAAAGCTTTATTGTCAGCCATTCTTCTATCCTTCCCCAAGCAGTAGAGCCTTTTATCTTGGTAATTGTATATTGGAAAGAAAGGCATAACTGGAATTTTAGGAACCACTAGATTTGGGTTCTGAATTGTCGTTGATTCTGGGAGATCCCAACAGCATTGTAGCTTTCTGGTCACAGTGAGGATTTAAGGAGGACAGGGGATCAAGAGAGTTTTATTTGGAATCTGATTAACAGGCTATTCAATTGGTCCATGGAATCATGCTGTAGCTATCTCCCCAGTCTCAGAATGCATAATTTGGACAGATACATTTAGAAGTTGAAAGGATAGCACACTGGTTCCCTGACATGTGGAAAAGGATTTTATGATTGGAAAGGTCAAATGAAAGTTATTAGGGTTCCCTTATTTGGGATAATAGTAAACCCAAACCAGGGTTAGAGTTAGGGTTTGGTTGGGTTGCTGGGATATTGTAGGGCCTATTGCCACCATTGAGTGCATAAAGGAAGCATGTTCAAATTACATCTACATTTAACTCTCCTATGTGAGCTGAGCAGAAGACAGATGGCTATTGGAAATTTTGGTTATTGTAAGCATGCTTACTTAGTTCTATTATTTGTTGTTTGTTTTTCCCATCTCCAAAATACTCTGTTTTTTCTCCTTTATTTTAGAAGTTTTCTACTTTATTCAGTTGTTGATATTTATTTCTATACTCTGGATTGTTTATCTATTTTCTCACAAGATTTATTCCTTCTCAAGTGCCTGGAGCTATGTGAAGTTTCCTCCTGTGCATAATTTCTTTTATATCATTTGTAATGATGACTTACTCATTAATTGCTTTGGTTTATACTTGTTTTCTAAGATCTTTGCTTATTGTTGAATTTGGGGGATAGTTTTGCTGAATATAGTAATCTCGATTGACAGTTACTTTCTTTCAGCACTTGAAATGTATGTTTTGTTGTTGTGATAAAAGACCACTGGAAAAGCACTCATGGAAGAAAGACTTTATTTTGACCTATGGTTCCAGAGGGAGAGTCCATAGAAGTGGGGGCGGCATGGCAGTGGGTGGCTGGAACAGGATGCTGAAAGACCAAGTTTTGATTATTGGCCGAGAACAGAGAGAGTGGACTGGAAGTTGGATGAGGCTCTAAATTCTCAAGTCCTGATATCATGCTGTACTTTCTCCAGCAAAAGGTTCCCAAACAGCATCTCTAATTGAGGACCAAGTGCTCAGTTCCTGAGCTAGTGGAGAGATTTCTCATTGAAATCACCACAACATTCTCTTTTGTTTTGGAAATTCCTTTAGTTAATAGTCTAATTTTAGATACCAGCCCATTTTGGGCATGGTCTGAGGTACTAAAAGCACAGATGAAAAACACACAGGACCCTCTTTTCTGCTGGATTTGGTTTCCAGCTTCCAGTGCACCCAGAGGACCCTTACTGTGAGTTTTAACCCCAAATAAATAAACCTTCGCTATACTCCATTCCGGGCTATTGTAGAGCTCTCAAATACTCCTACACTGTCCTCTTCTGGACTTCAGGCTGAGAAGTCTGCTGTTCTCCTGGTGGATTTTCCTTTGTAAGTGACTTGGTATTTTTCTACAAGAACCAGTAAAGACAGCAGTTAAAGATTTTAAACAAAAGCATCCTTACTGTGTAAAAATGAG
Source organism: Microtus ochrogaster (assembly GCF_000317375.1). Taxonomy (NCBI): domain Eukaryota; kingdom Metazoa; phylum Chordata; class Mammalia; order Rodentia; family Cricetidae; genus Microtus; species Microtus ochrogaster. The sequence continues at coordinate 142,208 of NW_004949250.1, read as the reverse complement.
CCATAAGGTTGTTGGGTGAAGATCTCAGTAACAGGACGGGCCCAGATATAGATGGTCCCAAACAGATATAGGCTCCCACCACTCAAGGTGTCACGATAACTTTCTATAAATGTGGGGCAAGATAGCTGAAGACCCATCACCACCCTTTCCAAGAATATTTGTGTAACCAAGGATATAAATAATAATTAGCAAGATCTGGCACAGTATGAAAATATCTCGTCATTTCTTCAGCCAACAGATCAATGTTGAGTATAGAAGTGTGGGTAGGAAACACTACTCCATCTAGGCCTACTTAATCCTCAGATATTTTCCTTGAGCTGGTCTGCCTCCTTATCCTCATGTGCTGCACTTCCCATAATGCTTCTAATGGTTTTGTTTGAGCTAGCTTGCATTACTTGGCATGGATCAGGTCTAAGGCAATCATTCTAGCCTGCCATGCTTGCAACTGAAGCCAGAGCCTTGATTTTGAGAGAATCTGGGCCAGCACCACTGCTCTTGTCTTTTCATCAGTCACACCTGGCTGCTGAAAGGGCCCTGGGCTGGGTGAAAAAAAATTTTCATCTCCAATATACTTTATATCTCATGTTATGGGGTGGAAAGTGTGTGGGGGGTTATACCTATCCTTAGTTTAAGCTTAATCTTTTAAAAAAAACCTATGCTGATTTATTGTTTGTATCTTTTGTGAACTGCTGTTCAGACTTTAAAAGTTCCTGAAGGTTCACTAGCATTACATTTGGTTTTCTGCTAATTTTCCCTAGGAATTCTGGCTCAATTCAAATCTTGACACACTTGACTTTGAGTATCCAAGACATGCCTTTTTGTCTATTTTCTTTTTTCTCATCCCATATGCATTCATTGCTGTTTATTGAGCCTCATATTTGTGGGGGTTGAAATGAACTATGGTAAACTGTGCTCTAGTATCCACTGAAGACCAAGTACTTTGCACATTAATAGGCAACCAATAAATCTGTGATTTGATATGCAGTTTCAGGTTATAGTTTATGGCCCTAACTTCCAGGAAGCTTGGCTACTTTCAGAGGAGGAGCTTTGTTGGTTCCCACACAGGGCATCTTTCATGGCAGAGAGTACAATGGGGATCATCTGTATCTTCATATATTCTACCACCTTCAACTTTTTGATGAGCCACCGGTTTGAATTGTTCCTGTGCACCAAAGCCTCTCCAACCTGGTAAAGATCAGTCCACTCTAGCACCCATCAAAGCCACCAAATACCCACAGCAGTCTTATGGTCCTTGAGGGATTGACTTCTTTCCTAACCGTTCCTCTTGTGCACACAAGGCATCAAACACCATCTCTCCAATTTTCATTTTCTTCAGTAATTCCTGTCCTTCCTCCACTGTTTCCCCTTTTTATTCATGAGAACTTCATCTGGTTATAATCAAGTATCCCTGCTGCTTGTATGAGCCATCTCTACATGCACTGCTTTCTTTCAAATCATCTCAAGTTATACAGCCATTTTTTTTTCTCATGGAGATATTTACTTTTGCTGCCTCTACTGATCCAATCCACCCCTCAGAAGTAGGGCTGTGAAAGGTGCTTTCAGTGATTATTTTAAAGACTTTTCCAACACAAGCAGTACAGGTGTCTCTGTACTTACACAGGGAGTCCTGCTCACAAAGAGGCATGCCTCTCTACCCCACAAAAAAGACTAGCACCCTGAATTTCCCCCACTGAAAGCTTTACCTCAAGATGATTCACCTAGGCTACACATCTTGCATCCAAGGCTCATAAAACCATCAAAAAAAGCAAGAATGCATACCACCACACAGCACGTAGGCAGCCATATCCTGATTCTCATTGCGGATCTCCTCAGATGGCTATGCTTCTGTTGCATGTCTCAGTAGTCATCAGAGGGGTATGTAACCACTGCTTCCAAACTCATCTTTGCTTTTGTCAGTTCTTGTTAGGGTTATAACTTTGTGATTTTTTCCCCAGAATAAATTATTAAATATCTACTCATTACAGCTAAGAAACTTGATAACAGACAAAACTAGTTATTCATGACATGGTTTCTTTAATGTGTCCTGCCCTCCTCCAGTCTCCATACCTGCCAGTTCTCTCCTGTGAAGGCTGTGGCTGTTCCTCATCTTCAGCTAGCAAGCTCAAATAAATTGCTCCATTTCCTCCAGCCACACATGTGGCAACTGTCTACAGTTAAACTGATGATGTCTGAGTTTCTGGTCCTGGTTTTAGGAAGAGATGAGGTTATTGAAGCCCTAAGGTAATATCCGTAGGCTTCATTGATTTTCTTGCTACTCACAGCTATTTTCCATGATATGCCTCATATCTGTAATTATGCCTCAGAAACCAAAGGCAGCAAATAAAAGGGTAATTGAGTTATTTTCAATGCAGGCTATTTACTAAGATATAGGGATGGCTGAGAGAAACGTGTGGTAGCCATTGATGAGAAAGAGTGATGTCTCTCCCCAGGATAAAGAACATGAAGAGGAAACATAAGATACTGATGTAGCAGCCTGACTCCATCTTAAGGATGGAAGCCAGTTTTTGGAGGTGGAGAGAAAATGGCTTATTTGATTTTATACTTCCATATCACTGTTCATCATTAAAGGAAGTCAGGACAGAAACTCAAAAAGAGCAGGAACACGGAGGCAGGAACTGAGGCAGAGGTCATGGAGGAGTGCTGCTTACTGACTTGCTCATCATGGCTTATTCAGCCTGATTTCTTATAGAACCCAGGACTACTAGCCCAGAGATGGTATCATGCATAATGGTCCTCCCCTATCAATTATTAATTAAGAAAATTCCCTACATCCAAATTTTATGGAGCCCATTTTCTCAATAGAGGTTCCCTCCCTTCAGGTAACTCTAGAGTGTATCAAGCTGACATAAAAATAGCCAACACAGTTGAACAGAAAGGCATACCAACATGCAGAACAAATAAAAATGACTGGCAAGCTCATTAAACATGCAACAGTTTTTTTGTTATATTTTCAATACATCCCCACCTCCATTTTCTCTCCATCTACTCCTCCCTGTCATTCACCAGCTCTCTCCCCGAGAACACCCCTTTCTTAGAAAAAAACAGGTCTTCCAAGGCTATCAACCAAACACTGCATAACAAGATATGATAAGAAGAGGCACAAACCCTCACATCAAAGCTGAGAAAGGCAACCCAGTGGGAAGAAACAGGTCCCATGAGCAGAAGGCCATAAGAGCACCAAGCTAACAACCATAGCATATATCCAGAAGACCTTGCTCACACTCAAGCAGGCTGTGATTGCCTCTCCAGTCTCTGTGAGTTCCTATAAAACCAGCTTCATCAATTCCGTGGGTCATCTTCTCCAGGTGTTCTTGACCCCTCTGGCTCTTACAACTCTTCCCTCTCCTCTTCCATGGGGTTCATAGAATTCCAAGTGGAGGGGCCTGATGGATGTCTCCAATTTAAACTTTCTTTCCACATAATGTTTGGCTCTGGGTCTATGAATCTTCTCCCATCAATGACAAGCAGAGGTCTCTCTGAGGACAACTGGGCTAGGCACTAATATATGAGTATAGTAGAATATCATTAGGAATGATTTTATTGATTTTTCTTCCCTCCATCCTAGGTCTCTGGGCTATCCAGCCTCCAGTTCCTGGCCATCCAGGCATAGTTAGGTATGGGCTCCTTCTCAAGGCATGGGTCTCCAATTAGATCACTCATTGGTGGTCCACTCCATAAGTTCTGCACCTTCATTGCTCTAGCATATCTTGCAACAGGATATAGATTGTAGGTTGAAGGTTTTGTGGCTGGGTTGATGTCTCAGTCCCACCACTGGAAGACTTGCATGGTTGCGGAAGAAGCCTGGTACAGGTTCTGTTTCTTCCATTACCAGGAATCCTCACTAGGGCTCTGGGAGTTTCTATTACACTAGCTTTCCACATGCTCCCAGAAATTTGTTGAAATCTATCATGTGTGGTAGTCCTTTTTAGATTTAATTTGGTCCTATCTTGTCAGTGTTTCTCCCTCCATGTGTAATTGGCCTTTACAATACAATCCTTTGGATACAAATTTATATCCTTGTTTTCAACTTGTCTGTGCTTCTTTGTTCTTACCAGTAAAATGAGAGGATTAACAGCAGTTGCCTCAAAGTCTCTGAAAGAACTCAGTCAGCTTCTAATATACACACTTAAGTGATTCATTACTCTTTCCCAGACTAGACTTCACATGGGCACCTATCTCATCACCCACAATCTTGCTCAGTACACAAAGTCCATTTAAAAAAGTCTCTTCTTCAGTGTTTAAACTGAGAGAAAAAGCCCACTCTGTTACCTGGGGGAGAGTAATAGGTCATTTTATAATAATGCCACAGAGAAAATTACTTAATAACTGAACCAACATTGCCTTGTTTTACCTTCCTTGATCAGCTGCATTGTTGGCCCCACATTTGCTTAGACTACTTGACACTACTATAAATACGGTTCATCATTGAACACATTCATAAACTACTACCTTAGATTCTCAGTAGCAACCATCTACTGCACCTCCCTGTTGGGAGACATGCTCATAAACAATATTAGTCATATTGGCAAGCACACGGAATTCTTCACTAAGTAGAACTTTCCACTGATAGAATTATAAAGAATGATTTCTTTCCCAGCTATGAACTTTATGAATAAGAATCCCAAACTGCCAGGCAAGTTGTGCCTGTTGGCACAATAGTGGTATAACCATTATGAGAGTAAACAATTGCTCTTTTGTTAGATTTGAGGCCTGCTCCTCAAGAACAAACACATACATAGCATGATTTATAAGGTCTGAAGCTCTAGGTGGGAACTTTATACTGTTTCTTATCACCTTTGACATTACCAAAGCACCTTCAAATATTGATGTTTACCAACTCAGTCAAAGTCTACTCCCAATCTTAATCTGAGAAATCTCTCTCTGCAGTGAATACAGGTCCTGGCGGCACAAGGTTTTCAAAATAAAGGATGGTGCAGGGCTCAGCCCTAAACAAGGCATTTATACCATTGCCTTTAAGCCTCAGGAAATGTTGCCAAATAAGGGGCTGAACTAATGTAAGAGCAAAAGATAGAGAAGAGTTGTGAGATGCCTTCTAAGCACAACATGGTTGAGGCAATAATTAACTCACAACTATTTTGTCTTCTAGCATTGGGTGTACATGAGTTGGACCCATGGTACAGTCATCTATGGATAAAGAAGAGACTCAGAGGGCCCAGATACTTGCTGATGAATTATTGGTAGTTTATAGATTCTGTATCAAGAAGGGAAAGTATTGTATTCCTTTGGGCAGTGATGGACACTTCCCAAACGACGGTTACACAGACAGCCCTAATTTAACTCTAACACACACAGACACACACACACACACACACACACACACACA
>NW_004949250.1:123180-136743 GCF_000317375.1 Microtus ochrogaster | reverse complement strand
ACACAGACACAGACACACACACACCAAAAGCTATGAATATGGCAAGGGCTGGAGGTAAAGAAGAGAGGGCAGGAGAGGGGAATAACCAGATGGGTTATGAATATGTATGAACTTGTCAAAGAACCAAATTTATTAGCAAAAATATTTGTGATATTGACTAAAAATTTTCAACTGCACTGTTTTCTATTACTTCTTCCCATCCATTTTCTTTTTGCTTTTTATCATCTTCTTTTCTTCCATTATTCATTTGTTAATCTTATATTTTATGATTATTCACTATAACATTCACACAGAAATAGACTCCTTCAATACCCAATATATATGGAAGTCTTCTTGCCCCCATTGCCACTTTGTAGTTAGGAAGTATGGCCATCCTCACATCTATCTTAGCAGCAAGAGGTGATACTAACTTCATGAATCTCCATCATGGTATCTTTCTGTCTCTGAGATATACCTTCCCAGTTACTGGAAGTGGCCATGCAGCATGGGTTGAAGGTTCCTGTTTCCTACCCCTGTTCCAGGATAGAAGCATTAACGAGCCCAGAGCCCTACCTCATACAGCCTCCTCAGACCACTTTTCTTCTTTCAGGTCATAATATGGCTTAGTCATGGGTTACAGTGTTGGGAACACAAATAATCAATGTCACTAGAGGACCTTTGTCAAAATATTGAGAGCCCAAGATAAGGAAACACTGGATATGGGCTTTCTGAACCTGAATGTGGCTGGCAGGAAATGGACTGTCCGTGGCTCCTGGGCTTCTGTATAGGCAAGGTTGTGTAACAATGCCAAGCAGTTCTGGGCATCCTCTGGTGTCATGATATAAACTCACCATCACCACGTATATTATACTGTCTTCATCTCTAGACTCATTACCATCATGTTACCCTCTCCTTACCCTACAGGTCTGAGCATGCTCAGTGCCATTACCTGTGAGCCTTGCCTGTCTGTCTTGTAATTCATCTAGGATCACTAATTCTATCCAAAACATTGGTCAGCTAGCATTTGCCCTGATCTAGATTCTATGTTTACGGCTTAGTAGCCTTTAAAAGCCTGATGAGGCTGCTGACTTGCAACAGTTGGCAATGAATTACATTTGTCAAGTCATCTCATCACAGATCTGTGGTTGATTATTTTATTGTTGGTTCTCTTTAGGCTTTGCCTACCTCTGCCGGTCAGGACCTTTAAGGTTCCAGGAAGATAATGCATGAAAAGACTTTTTGTTTTGATATGTTTTCCTTTTTCCTCTCCTCCTACTCTAGCTGCTGGATTTTTATTGAAGATTTATTATTTTCTGCTGTCTTTTTGGTTTTCTTCATTTCCACCTATGCAGAAGCAGGCTTACCTATCACTCTTGCAGACAACATCTTGAGTTTTTTCTTCATGGTCCCACTGCTGAGTGATGACTTAACTTCCTTCTTTGGCATCCTAGCAGTAAGGAGGTTGTCCCAGGAGCAAGCAGACTGCACATTCCCTGAATCCTTCCCTAGGCTGGACATCTGACAGAAGCAACTGTTTTCATTTCAAAACTGAGTCTCCTATCTAAAAGTCACTATTCTGCAAACTCACCCAATTTGGTTATTATTTTTATGTTTGTTGCTTAGTCATGGTCTGTGTTTGCAAAAAATAAAGATAGCTCTGATAAACAGATAATGCTACAGCACTGGCTCACATTGCTTGGTGTTGCCAACCTTCTGTCTGCAAGAAGCATTAGTAGGGAAGGGGAGCCATAGGGATTGGTATGATCAGAGGCTAAGAGATAGGTGCCAGGCCAGATATGAGAACAGTCTTGTGAAGAGTACGACACAAAGGAGTGATATTCATCTACCCAGATACAGATATCAGAAACCACAGCTCTTTCTTCCCCTCTTGATTGTCCTTCCTCAAGCATCAGTCTCTTTGCAGTTTCTGAACTACAGATGAGTTTCATACTGACGGCAGAACTGGGGGATGCTTCTATTTGCCACAGATTAGTTCACCATCTCCTGTAAGCAGAATGGAGGCAAGGTAAGATGATTTTTTGTTTTGAGACATTCTCCCTAAAGCTATGATCTCTTTTTCTTAGTATGTGACCACTGAGGTGGATAAATCAAGGAGCCTCATGCATTTCTGCAGAAACAGGAGTCTTGAAATCCTCCATGCCAGCTTTGTGGGTTGGCAGACTGGGAGTGTGGGAGATTTGAAGTCAGGGAACCAAGGCAGTGCCCTCTCCTTGTACTTTCTCCCATTCTTCTCTCACCCCAAGTACTCACACATGTTCCTGTTGTGAGCATTCTGCCACTTTCCTCGACATGGCAAGCATAGGACCTGTCTCTAAAAGCACAGTTTTGTCAGTATCTTATCTCAGCCACCGTGTTCCCCACAGTGGAAAGTTTCCATTCCTTTGTATATTTCTGTCTCAGTAGAAAACAGATGGTCTAAAAATGAGGGACTATGAGGAACACAATTAACTATAATTTATCAATAATGTACATATTTAGGGAAAGATACATGAGATGTTGGACCCACTTCCACCCCTCAAATAACATGGAGAGTGGAGTTTTATCAACTGTCATAAAGTAAAAGTCATCTGACCCCAGAGCTGGCTAGTGCTGTGATTGGAAAAGTACCCATGCTCTGTCCCAGGCATTCAATACTGATTAATTTTTGTTCTTTGATCTTTTTAGTTATGCATACAATGCGGCCTGCTTAGTCGCCCCAACCTTCTCAACTGTTCCTCCATCTCTATTGATCTCCCTCTCTACCAGTTCCTTTTTGGGATTATGATTTTTACTTTTGTTTTGAAACGTTGATCTTGTATGCCAATTTGGCGGTTTGAGCACCTGGTTCATTTACTTGTGGGAACCCCATCAAAGGCAATGATATCTCCTCTCCTTGAATCGGTTGTAAGTCAATTATTTAGCTGGGAGTGGTAGTTCTTTCAGACTCTATCCTTCATCCATGCCTGGCTGTTGATTGGAATATTTGTGTTTGTGTGTACATCCCCACCTGCTCTGAGTCTGTGACTGGAAGAACCGTGTCTTCTTGAGAAGATGTCATTTTGAAGCTCTTCTCTTTATTTTTCTTGCTCTTACATTCTTGCTGGTCTTCCTTTTTCAATGTTACCTGGACCTTAGAAAAAAGGTAAAATGATTTCCTTAGAGGTAAACTATCAACCTTTACCTTTCCCAGTAGCTTGTGCTGCCATTATTCTCTTTTTAAAAACTATTTGCTTCAGAGAGAAGCTTCTCTGATTAACGCTGATTGTAGTATCCATACAGAAGTATAAACATAACTATTTATAGAGCAACTAGTGCTATCAATTTACTTCAACAACTGAATTCAGTTTCACCATAGGGCATATGATCTTCCCAATCTTGTGTGTTTGATCTGATTTCCAGCACTAGTCAAGTATTGCTTTATCAGGAGTGGGTCTCAAATTCAATCAGAAAGCAGTTATTTCCCCCATAACTATACTGGCATTATTGCACAAATGTGTACTTTCTCCCTGGAAGGTTTGTGTCATGGATTGTAGGATTAATAGCTGTGTAAAATCATAGATGTTTGCCCCACGGGAGCATACATAGCAATTTCTGGGACTGTGAAGCTAGCCTTAGAAGGGAGGAAGATTCCACCTTGGTATTAGCTGGTTCTGTGTAATTTGTACACTCAAGGTATGGGGTGCCTTCAGCAGAATGGTCTGAACACATAATTATGATGAAAAAACAGAAGGAATAAAAAGAATTTGCATCATTTTTGGAGCCTTGGGGAATCCTTGACCAACAACTCATAAAGAGTTATATCATGTCTGGTAGGTTCTTTTGTTTAACAGGCCATGGATCCTTATAACAACTTCTTCCAGGTACATAATGTAGCCTTCTACAGCCCTCTTTCTCAAAAATAATGTTTTGTTATAAAATATTATATTTCTCTATGCCCTTTATTTTTTTTGTTTTTTTTCTTTTCTTTCTTTTTAATTTTTTTATTTATTAAGGATTTCTGCCTCCTCCCCACCACCGCCTCCCATTTCCCTCCCCCTCCCCCGATCAAGTCCCTCTCCCTCATCAGCTTGAAGAGCAATCAGGGTTCCCTGACCTGTGGGAAGTCCAAGGACCGCCCACCTCCATCCAGGTTTAGTAAGTTGAGCATCCAAACTGCCTAGGCTCCCCCAAAGCCAGTATGTGCAGTAGGATCAAAAACCCATTGCCATTGTTCTTGAGTTCTCAGTAGTCCTCATTGTCTGCTATGTAAGTCCGGTTTTATCCCATGCTTTTTCAGACCCAGGCTAGCTGGTCTTGGTGAATTCCCGAAAGATCATCCCCATTGTCTCAGTGTGTGGGTGTACCCCTCGCGGTCCTGAGTTCCTTGCTCGTGCTCCCCCTCCTTCTGCTCCTGATTTGGACCTTGAGATTTCTGTCCGGTGCTCCAATGTGGGTCTCTGTCTCCTTTCATCGCCTGATGAAGGTTAATATTCAGGAGGATGCCTATATGTTTGTCTTTGGATTCACCTTCTAATTTAGCTTCTCTAGGATCGTGAATTATAAGCTCACTGTCCTTTATTTATGGCTAGAAACCAAATATGAGTGAGTACATCCCATGTTCCTCTTTTTGTATGCCCTTTATTTTGATCAATCCTCTTTATCTATCTTTAGTTACCTATTTTTCCATCACCCCTCCTTTTTTCCATCATATATCCCTTTCTATACTGCTTCCATTAAGGCATCCATACCTAAGACCTCTTTCCAAAATTCTGCCTCCCACAGGTGACTCAAGTAGATCACACAAAATTAGAGATCTGAAACTAGGATTTACATTTGGAGCAGAATATTTGGAATTTTCTTTTTTGTCATTCCTGGGTCCCCCCCAAATATAATTATTTCCAGTTCCAGCCATTTACATGGAAATTTCACAACATAATTTATCTTTACAACTGAAGAAAGTCCTATTGTATATATGTGCAAATTTTCATTGTCCCCCTCCCCATCAGTTGATGGGCATTTAGGTTGATTCCTTATCCTAGTTACTGTGAGTAGAATAACAGCAATGACCATGAATAGTGAAGGACGATATTTAGTGGCATATAGAATGTTTAGGGTACATGAGAAGGCATGGTATATTAATGTTCTCTCTAAGTTAATATCACTGTTGCTGTAATGAAACACCATGATCAAAAGAACTTGGGGAAGACAGAACTTATTCATCTTTTTCCTTTTTCTTTTTTAATTGATTTTATTGATCTATACATTTTTTTCTCTGCTACCCTCCCCTCTTCTTCCCTCCCCTTCAACTGTCTCCCATGGTCCCCATGCTCCCTATTTACTCAGGAGATCTTGTCTTTTTCTACTTCCCATGTAGATTAGATCCATGTATGTCTCTCTTAGGGTCTTCATTGTTGTCTAGGTTCTCTGGGATTGTGATTTGTGGGCTGGTTTTCTTTGCTTTATGTTTAAAAACCACTTATGAGTGAGTACATATGATAATCATCTTTCTGGGTCTGGGTTACCTCACTCAATTGATACTTTCTAGATCCATCCAATTGCCTGTAAATTACAAGATGTCATTATTTTTTTCTGCTGTGTAGTACTCCGTTGTATAAATGTACCACATTTTCCTTATCCATTCTTTGGTTGAGGGGCATTTAGGTTTTTCCAGGTTCTGGCTATCACAAACAATGCTACTATGAACAAAGTTGAGCACATGTCCTTGTGATATTACTGGGTCTTGAGGAAGGTTGTTCCTTAATTTTCTGAGAAATTGTCATACTGATACTGGCATCCAAAGGGGCTGTACAAGCTTTCACTCCCACCAACAATTAAGTATTTCATTTACCCCACAACATCTCCAGCATAAGTTGTTATCAGTGCTTTTGATCTTGGCCATTCTTGCAGGTGTAAGATGGAATCTCAGAGTTGTTTTGATTTGTATTTCTCTGATGACTAAGGATGTTGAACATTTCCTTAAGTGTCTTTCAGCCATTTTAGATTCCTCAGTTGAGAGTTTTCTCTTTAGGTCTGTACTCCATTTTTATTGGATTGTTTGTTCTTTTGATGTTCAATTTCTTGAATTCTTTGTATATTTTAGAGATAAATCCTCTGTCTGATGTGGGGTTGGTGAAGATCTTTTCCCATTCTGCAGGCTGCCGTTTTTGTCTTGTTGACTGAAAAAAGGATGCATATTTAACAAATGGTGCTGGCATAACTAGATATCAACATGTAGAAAAATGAAAATAGATCTATATCTATCGCCATGCACAAAATTCAAGTTTAAATGGATCAAAGACCTCAACATAAAGCCAGTCACACTGAACCTCATAGAAGAGAAAGTGTCAAGTGCACTTGAATGCATTGGCAAGGAGACCACTTCTTAACTATAACTCCACTAGGACAGACACTGAGAGAAATGATTAATAAATAGAACCCCCCTGAAACTGAAAAGCTTCTGTAAAGTGAAGGACAGGATTTGTTGATCTTATACATCACACTTCAACATCAAAGGAAGTGAACATAGGAACTCAAGCAGGACAGGAACCTGGAGGCAGTAGCTGATGCAAAGGCTGTAGAGAAGGGATGCTTATTGGTTTACTCCATAATTGTGGCTTGCCCCAACCTGCTTTGTTACAGAACTCTGGACCACCAATCCAGAGATGGCACTACCCATAATGGGCTGGGCCTTTCCCACTAATCACTAATTAAGAAAATGCCCTACAGGCTTGTGTCCTGCCTGATCTTGTGGAGGAATTTTCTTAGGAGAGCCTCCCTTCTCTCTGATGATGCTATCTTGTGTCAAGTTGACGTGAAAGTATAACAGTTCTATCTCACTTTCTGAGGAATCACCACACTGATTTCTATAGTGGTAATTTCAGTTTGCATTCTCACTAACAACAGTAACTGAGTGTTCCTCTTTCCCCATACATATCTTCATCAGTATTTCTTGTTCTTTGGATTCTTGATGATAGTCATTCTGATTCAGATAAAATGGAATCTCAAAGCAGACTTAATTTTCATTTTCCTGATGGCCACTGATACTGAATCATTTAAAAATGATAGGAGATATTCATATTTATTCTTTGGGGAATTTGTCTGTTCAAATCTAAGTTCATTCATTAATTGTTTTGCTTCTTAGTCTTCTACTGCATGTATAACAAAAAATTGTGTTGTTTTTGCTTCAGTCAGGTATCTAATCCTGTCTTCTTTAAGTTCATCCAGGGGTTTATTCAAGTCTTCTTTGAATTCCTTGACCTCAGGTGCATGCTTTTAATTTTTCTTTGAATCCTATGTCTTGAATTTCATCTAAATTGTATTCACTTGGGATACATACTATAGAATTCAAGATCTTTAGGAAGACATATTGTTTTTATTTTTCATATTATTTGTAATTTTATAATGCCACCTGAGTATCTGGAGTTTGGTTCTCAGTTATCATCTTTTGGTATAAGTTTTTGACAACCATTTTGGAATCTCCAAGTGGGTTGTGGACGACATACTTTGGGGGCATACAAAAGGAGCATTGTTTGGCCGAGGGAGTATCTTATTAGGGGCCTGTGAGTACCTGCAGAGAAGACTAGGGTGTTGTATCTAGCTGGATAGAGGGTGTAAACAAGGATAGTGGGTTCGATAAGGATGGGGGTGACACTTGATTGGCAGTTACATATTCTCTCAGGATGTGGAACATTATCTTTTTGTGCTCTTCCAGCTCTAAGATATTTAAACAGAACTCTGTTATTTGGGGGATAGGTTTTACTTTGTGGGTAAACTGACACATGTGCCTGTATCCTTTGGCATCAGTATCTGTTATGTGACATCTACTCCTGACACTCATCACTGCATTTTATTATATAGGTTCATTCTTTTTCATGCATATTTTGAATGTTTCCATTATTGGAAAGTCCATATATTTTGGTAGATTAAGGAAAATCCTTTATGATTTAACATTATATAAACATATAATTATTCTTCTGTGTTTTAGTCTGCATCTGAGACACATTCTTTGCTCAAAGGATACTGAGAAGTAGTCTCTAAACTGACTTCCAGAGGTCTCCAAAGTAAAGATCTTTTATCTCTCTTACTTGTCCTTCCTTCCTTCCTCCCTCCCTTCCTTCCTTCCCATCTTGTAGAACTGGTACTCCACAAGTAAGCTGCCATATCTGGAAGATGGTTTCTGTTATACGCTGTCTTCCCTGTAGATGTTTCTGTGTCAAATCCCTATATTCAGCCAGTTGTTACTTATTTCCTTCTTTTTATTTTTCCATTTCTGTGCTTCAAGAGTGTTAGAAGTTCAGTTAATCTCAAATCAGTGTCTAAATTCTGGGTTTAAATTTTTTCAGAATATCAATATAGTTATTTATTGAACATTCCTGGGTTGGAAAAGACAAAGGCCATCATTATCTATCTCTTAGCATAAGCCATTATTTCAAACTCACTAGATCTTTCCACTGACAGAACCCTAAGCAACAATGTTTTATTCCTTTTCTGTGTGTTTTGTAGTAATAACTTGCTGTACAATATTTGCAAAAATTTAATCCAAATAAATAGCTATTGTTGGGTTTATGATTAATTTATGTATTTGTTTAGTGAGAATTCTCAATTACTCACCAAATCTCAGTAGAGAGATGGACACTTGTGATGTAGCAGCAGGCAACAGAAAATTTTCTGATGACTTCAAAAGCTTTTCTGATTTCTAGTATCAAATCTGAAATGGAGACAGGGACTCTTTAGACTGCACGTCTGGTTCTTTTCTTACTGGTCTTAATTAGACTTGGCATTTCCATTAAGACTCTTATTCATGATTTCCAGTTTTTCCCAGTTGATATCCTTCCCCTGCCAGGACTGAGAGCAGTGATGGCCATAATTCTAGTTTCCAAGTTCCTGAGCCAGAGAAGAACCAGTATTAGAATAGAGAGAAAGTAGGGTTCAGAGTTCCATTTCTTTCTGACACAGCCCAAGACACTGACTGTCTATATTGGGGGCACCAGCTACTCTCAGGTCAGTACAGGACATGGTTTGTTGATAGCCCAAATCAATTACAAGCTGGATTAAATGATGTCTCCAGAAATATCTGTTTTCATAATTTACTCAGTCTCTACAATCCTCTTTACCCTCTCTATGAACCAGGTCAGTCATTTACCCAGAGCAAAATGGTACTGAGAAGAAGAAAGAATGTAGTATATGTTCATATCTTGTTTTTTTTTCCAGGAACACTACTGGAGAGCTCCTAAGCGTGGATGCAAACATCACAGACTGGGGTACTAACATCACAGACTGGGGGACTAACATCACAACAGTGAATGGAAGAAACCACACTGAAATTCCACTTTGTGCCATCATATTCTGTACCATGACCTTCCTTTCCCTCATCATTGCCCTGGTTGGGCTGATTGGAAATGCCATAGTGCTGTGGCTTCTGGGCTTCCACATGCAAAGGAATGGCTTCTCTGTATATATCCTCAACTTGGCTGGAGCTGACTTCCTTTTCCTCTGCTTTCAAATCGTACAGTGCCTTCATATTATATTGGACACACTCTACTCCAAGACCATTGACATTCCTCTCTTTTCTTTTGTTGTATTAAACATTGCTTATCTTTGTGGCCTGAGCATGCTCAGTGCCATAAGCATTGAACGAAGTCTGTCTGTCAGGTGCCCCATCTGGTATCACAGCCAACGCCCAAGGCACACATCGGCTGTCATATGTACCCTGCTTTGGTTTTTGTCACTGTTGCTAAGCATCCTGGAAGGGGAAGAATGTGGCTTCCTATTTGATAGTCTTGGCCATGGTTGGTGTCAGACATTTGATTTCATTACTGCTGCATGGTTAATTGTTTTATTTGTGGCTCTTTTAGGGTCCAGTCTGATCTTAATGGTTACCATCTTTTGTGGCACACACAGGATCCCTGTGACCAGGCTGTATGTAACCATTGGGTGCACAGTGTTGGTCTTTCTGCTCTTTGGTTTGCCCTATGGAATCTACCAGTTTCTCTTAGAATGGATCGAAAATTTTAATTATGTTGTGCTTTGTGATTTTTATTCAGTGACAATATTTCTGTCATGTGTTAACAGCTGTGCCAATCCTATAATTTATTTTCTCGTTGGCTCCATTAGGCATCGTAGGTTCCAGTGCAGGAGTCTCAAGCTACTTCTGCAGAGGGCCATGCAGGACACTTCTGAAGAGGAAGAATGTGAAGAAGGGGTTTCTTCAGAAAGATCTAGAGATACAAAAACAGTCTGGCAGCGACTGAAATCTGTTTTAGTCAAGCAGAAGTAGCCTTGAACATGGCTTTGTGTTTATTAGTTTGTGACATTTTCATCATATTGTTTAGTTGACAAACCAAGTTTAAATCAATTGAGAAAGTAGTCAATCTTGTGGAAGTTGATTTATACTGGACTTGTTATACAAATACTGACTTCAGCATTTCTGGAGCTGTCTTACTCAGGGCTTTAACATATTCTCTTGATGGGACCCTTGGAAGCTCTCTGGGGTCCAGGAGAGCTGTTGACCACTATTGACAAATGCCTTTTTCATCAGAAGGAAAATGTAATAAAGAACACCATGTATTTGGTCACTAAAGGTGATAGTGGTTAAATCTATGCTATATTTTGAGAAAGTTGCTATTTCTGATTTTTGTTTTTTTAAGGTTTTAAAAGAAGCTTTTATTTAATTTTTGTAATGTGCATTTTAGGAAACAAAGCACAAGAAGGTAAGAACAAAGTCACCCAGCTGCAAGCAGCTCATCTTGATGAGTCCTAGATTCAAGTGTGAATACATTTAGGTAATTGAGGTTATACAGTATATATAATGCCTTTCACCACACTGTAAATACTCACCAACTATTAACCCCATGCTCCATGAGTAATTTTATAACCAAACATGCACCACACCATCTCCATCTACCAGACAAAACTGTAATTCTATTTTTCTTCGCAACAAAAATCTCATAGAAGATAAAAATGGCAGTGACCCTCGTACTGGTGAAACAACAATTAAAATTCCCCATTCCCTCAATGTTCAGCTCACAAGGAAACACAGAGCAACAGACCATACTAAGTACAGCATTTCTAAGTTTTATACAGATCTATATACTAAAATATGAGGAAGGTGGTGTGTTCCTGCTTAATGTATTTCTATGGATTATTTGGAAGATTCACCTATGGCAGGGTTTCTTAGGATGTCAATTTCAGCACAATATTGCAGAGCTCACCCTGTGAGCCTCCTTCTACAGTCAGCCTAGCAACATGAATGAACTCACACTATCTGGATATGACTCAACAATTCTATATTCAAGTGGAACCTTTTCTGTCATTTCTACCATGCTCACAAGTTTTTAATGATATGCTCTCCTTTAGGTCAATTATAAAGTTCAGATATTGTGGAATAAACTTTGTGCACAATAAACAAAAGCATCCTACCTGAAATGCACATATAGATTACTGGGTACAGTTATAACTGTTTTCTAGATGTGGTGGTACTATCAAAGAGCACTTCCCTCTTCTGTCCTCTTCTATGTATAACTCCAGTTCAGGATGATGCTAGTGACAGTATTACAAAGACAGTATTATGTTCCACTTTCTCTTCTGTCAGGTTCAGTTTGGTCAGATTTATATTGAGGTGTTTAATCCATTTGGGCTTGAGTTTTGTGCACGGGGATAGGTATGGATCTATTTGCATTTATCTACATGTTGATGTCCAGTTATGCCAGCACCGTTTGTTGATGATGTA
Source organism: Microtus ochrogaster (assembly GCF_000317375.1). NCBI lineage: Eukaryota > Metazoa > Chordata > Mammalia > Rodentia > Cricetidae > Microtus > Microtus ochrogaster. The sequence continues at coordinate 125,057 of NW_004949250.1, read as the reverse complement.
GGATTCTACTCTGTATGAATACCATTGGTGAATAAAGAAACTGCCTTGGCCTGTTGATAAGGCAGAACTTAGGTAGGCAGGGAAAACTGAACTGAATGCTGGGAGAGGGGAAACAGAGTTAGAGAGAAGCCATGGAACCTCCACCAGACATAGACGTGTTGAAACTTTGCTGGTGGAACACCACCTCATGGTGATGCACAAATTAATGGAGGTGAGTTAAATTAAGATGTAAGAGTTACCAAATAAGAAGCCAGAACCAAAAAAGAAGCCAGAACTAATGGGCCAAGCAGTGATTTAAATAATATAATTTTTGTGTTATTATTTTGGGGCTGAGCAGCCAGGAAACAATGAAAAGCCTCCTTCAACAAATTGGTATACCAACATGGTTAGCTAAATCCACTTAAAAACCTGAGAGAGCTTGAAAAGGAATTCTAGACACAAAAATACAGAGTTTAACACAACTTCTTGCTGTTTGCTGGTGGCATGGTGCAGCTCCTTTAAGAGAGGTTTTCCTTACTCAGTGGTAGCAGAAAAAATAGCTGTGCTGCTTTGAAAGGCAGGCTTTTGGGGCCATGCTGCCAGTGCAACCTCTGGTTCTTTCAGGAAACTGAGCATTTGAATGGGGTTTGTGAGCAATGTGCTATGGCTCACTTGGTGGCAACACGGACTGGTTGTGTGCCTAGAGATGGGGCAGTATGCATGGCTCTTGGAGGTGGTGAGCAACTCCACCATGCTGGACTCAGCAGGGCAAGCAGGTAGTGTGTTATTTCCCCTAGCAATGGTGCAGCTTGAGTTTTTAAGATGCGCTTAGCATTTTAAGAAGTGTCCCTGGACAGTAAAGAATTACAGATACACAATAGGAAAAATTCAGACACAAAAAACCTCAAAATGGGTCACAGTAATGGATAAATGGTTGTAGGCTTGGGAGAAAAAAAATAAAACAAAGTCTTAAAAGAGAAAGAATAGAGGCAGTCATGAATTAAAGGAGTCAAGGTAATAAAATAAATATTAAAAAGTAATAAAGTAAGAAAAGCCACATATGATGGAATATACAAAAGAGTTCAGATTATTGGTATAGGAGATTTTTCTGTATTTGTGCTGCTTTCATTGGTTAATAAAGAAACTGATTTGGGCCTGGTGATAGGGCAGAACTTAGGTAGGTGGGGAGACAGAACTGAATTCTGGGAGGAAGAAAGCAGAGTCAGAGAGAGCCATCATGGAGAGAACCACTATGGAGCTTCCAGAATCAGACAGGCTGAATTTTTCCTGGTAAGCCACAACCTTGTGGTGAAGACAGATTAACAGAAATGGGTTAAATCAAGATGTGAGAGTTAGTCAATAAGAGTCTAGATATAATGGGCAAGGCAGTGTTTAAGTGAATACAGTTTCTGTGTGATTATTTTGGGTGAAAGATAGCAGGGTGGCTGGAACAAAAGGACTCCACTCTCCCTGCAACAGATAATGTATATTATTGTGTTGTCTTTGAAGTTTTTTGACTGTGAAGGAGCTAAGTACAAAGAGACATCTAATTGTACAGGCTGCTAAACAAAACTACTGTAAAGGTATCTTGAATTTAAAATTTGAGTCTAAGGATATGTTGCTTTGAGAAAGAGGTCCTTCTTTTGTTTCTACAGAAGATGAGAATCTGTGGATTTTTCTTCCAGACTAACATATTTTAATGGATCAAAATCCCCTGAAAGGTTGTCTTAAATACCCCTCAAAAATTACTTTACCTAACATACAGCAGGAAGCAGTTTGGAGAAGAACTATGCCCATATTTCCAAATATTGTTTATAAATGTTTGTTTACATTTTAAAAGGGATATGCTATAGAGATTTGCATTGGTATGGATCTTGGTCTATTGATACAAATTTAAG
>NW_004949250.1:120689-122635 GCF_000317375.1 Microtus ochrogaster | reverse complement strand
GATAAATGGTCAATGTACGCAAAACTGCCTTTGAAATTTCCTGCTTTATGAAAAGTTTTCTGGATACTATGGGCCAGTAGGCTGAAGATGAAATAGTACAGAAGAACTTCGAGTGACTGTCCAGGTTATGAGATGTCTCTGTCATTTCTAAAATTTTGGAAGTTGCTTACAGTGCACTTCCTGTTTCCGTAGGTAATAACATATCCTTCTGGAGCCTTTGATGGAATTGAAAGACAGATAGTAGCTAGTAATACTATAGTTTTCCTTAGTTATGGTAAAAGATAAAATAAATATAAATATTGTAACTCTAATTCTTGCTTGATAACTGTTTTTTTGTAATTTTACTATGTTAAAATTAAATCCGTCCTTCTTTTCTTTTTTTAAATTGATTTTTACTGAGCCCTACATTTTTCTCTGCTCCTCTCTGTTGTAGGAAGTATTACTATTTCTAGGATGTACTGACCTCACAATGGAAGCCAGGAGATGTGCTGTGTTGGGGAAGAGGTTTTGCTCTTGCTTCCACAGAAGAAGAAAAATTATAACCATCAAAACTAATAAAGATTCGATTTGAGGAGGAGAAACCTCTTGGAAAGGAGAAATGACAGCTTATTCACAATGATGATAACCATACAGGTGGTAAGGAAAGCATATAGGATGGGGGCAGGGTTCTCTTCTTGTCTTTGCTCATATTAAAAAATTCAAGACACCCTGGCTGTCTGAATACTGACAGATGGAAAATAACTACCCAATAAGAATGATCAAGAAAATCAAATATCATCCATGAGAACAAAAATATGTTTATATATATATATATATGTATTTATACTTATAGATATATAGAGCTGGTTTTAGAGTTGGACAATGGCTTTGTACTTTAAATCCAAGCATGTTGTTAAAAGAAAAAATCCAGAGTTTCTATTTCAAGGCAAGAGCTGTTTGATGTGGGAAAGAAAAAAAATTAAAAAATTTACTTTTCTTCATATCTATTTTTGTCTTTAGCATACCTTTCATTAAACATATATGTCTAGGCAGAGGAGATCAGAAGTCGTGAGTGAGTGGCCACCTGGCTAGATAGTCCCAGGGAACAGAGTTCAGGCACACTCCAATTCCCAAAACTTTTTGGCCATCTAGTGGGGCATATTCCTGGCTACTGGCTTTCTTTATCCCATCCCATCTTTCCCACAAGCAATCCTTTTCATCTGCCAGGTCTTTGGATCCTTCAACTCAGCCTGCTTTGGGGCTGAGGGGTCTGGGAAGCCTGTGATGAGTTGTCCTGCTACTGGGACTTCTTTATACCACACCATCCTGACCACCAAGCCCACCCTTTTGTCTGAAAGGTCCTTGGAGCTGATCAAGAAGCCCTGCTCCTGTGCTGAGATCCAGAGTGGTCCTTGGAGCCAAGCAAGGGGCCCTGCTCCCATGCTGAGGAGATCTGGAGTGATCCACACAGCACAGCCTGATTCAGGGCAGAGGGGATCTGAGAGCCAGATCCAGTGCTGAGAGGACCCAAGAGAGGGTAGACCAAGAAAAACTCCCAAGTACATAGTAAGCCACAACAAAGATTGGACCAAGATGCTAAGACTCTGCTGGCCTCATTTGAAGGAAGAGCTGGGCAGGTGCTAATGCAAGAATCCCTCCAACAACCTGAAAAACAACATGATAACACCAGAATCCAGCTAACACGCAAAAGGAAGACTTGAACACCCTAATCCAGAAAGAGTAGAATAAATCAAATTTAAATGTAACATTATGAAAGTTATAGAGATCCTGAAACAGAATGTGAAAAACTCCCTTAAAGAAATGGATGAGAAGACTAAGGAAAAGTTTGAAGAAATGAATAAATCCCTCAGAGATACCCAAGAAAACCAAGAAAAAGCAATCAAACAGGTAATGGAAACAGTTCAAGACTTGAAGACCAAAATGGAGGTAATAAAGAAAACAAATCA
>NW_004949250.1:118680-119830 GCF_000317375.1 Microtus ochrogaster | reverse complement strand
AAAAAAAAAGATTTAAACAATACGTAGCCACAAACCCAGCCTTACAGAAAGTACTAGAAGGAAAACCTCAACCCAAGGAAGCCAACAACACCTACAATAGTACAGACATCTGACAACCCTCCATCAGCACAACTCAAAGACTCTGGGATAGTGTCTGTCTTTGAGGTTGAAGTGTGTTTCTTGTAAACAGCAGAATGTTGGATCATGTTTTCATATCCATTCTCTTAACCTGTGCCTTTTTATAGGTGAGTTGAGTCCATTGATATTAAGTGATATTAATGACCAGTAATTATTAACTTTAGTTATTTTTTTTTTTGGTGGTAGTGTTTGTGCTTTGCCATGTATAGTATTCTGGGCTTGCATGCATGGTCTCTTAGTGTCTGCAGCACACCTATCTAAGACCTTCTGGCTTTCATGGTTTCCATTGAGAAGTTGGGAGTAATTATGATAGGTTTACCTTCAAATGAGGCTGGCAGAGTCTTGGCATCTTGGTCCAATCTTTTCTGTGGCTTACTGTATACTTGGGAGTTTTTCTTGGTCTGCTCTCTCTTGGGTCTACTCAGCACTGGGGCTGGCTCTCAGATCCCCTCTGCCCTTAAGCAGGCTGTGCTAGGGGATCCAAGGACCCTGCAGATGAAAAGGCAGTTTTGGGGGGCAGGGTGGAATGGGGTAAAGAAATCATGTTTTTTGCGCTACAGAAGCTTTTCTGTTTCAGGAGGTCCCATTTATTAATTGTTTCTCTCAGTGTCTGTGCTACTGGGGTTATATAGTTAGGGAGTAGTCTCCTGTGCTAATGTGTTTAAGTGTACTTCCCACTTTCTCTCCATTGAGTTTCAGTGTGGCTGGCATTATGTTGAGGTCTTTGATCCATTTGGACGTGAGTTTTGTTCATGGTAATAGAGATTGGTCTACTTTCATTCTTCTATATGTTGATATCCAGTTATGCCAGCACCGTTTGTTAAATATGCTTTCTTTTTTTCCATTTCACACTTTTTACTTCATTGTCAAAGATCAGGTATTCAAAGATGTATGGATTAATATCTGGGTCTTTGATTTTGTGCCATTGGTCCTCTTGTATATTTTTATATCAATACCAGTCTGTTTTCACTACTGTAGCTCTTTAGTAGAGTTTGAAGTCAGGGATTGTGAT
>NW_004949250.1:81618-104966 GCF_000317375.1 Microtus ochrogaster | reverse complement strand
GGTGATAGATATGGATCTATTTTCATTCTTCTACAGGTTGACATCCAGTTATGCCAGCACCATTTGTTAAAGATGCTTTCTTTCTTACATTGTATACTTTTAGCTTCTTTGTCAAAAATCAGGTGTTCACAGGTTTGTGGGTTAATATCCAGGTCTTCAATTTGATTCCATTGGTCAACGTCTCTGTTTTTATGCTAATACCAAGCTGTTTTCATTACTGTAGCTCTGTAATAGAGTTTGAAGTCAGGGATGGTAATGCCTCCAGATGTTCCTTCATTGTATAGGATTGTTTTAGCTATTCTGGGTTTTTTCCATATAAAGTTGATTATTGTTCTCTCAAGATTTGTGAAGAATTTTGTTGGGATTTTGATTGGAATTGCATTGAATCTACAGATTGCCTTTGGTAGAATTGCCATTTTTTCTATGTTGATCCTACCATTCCAAGATCATGGGACATCCTTCCATTTTCTGGTATCCTCTTTAATTCCTGTCTTCAAAGCCTTAAAGTTCTTGTCAAATAGATTTTTCACTTCCTTGGTTAGAGTTACCCCGAGATACATTATGTTATTTGTGGCTATCGTTAAAGGTGATGTTTCTCTAATTTCCCTCTTGGTGCAGGAGAATTTTCTGTATTTTGTCAATCATGTTTTAAATAAACTCTGTTTGGCCAGGCAGGAAGTATAGGCAGGTCAACCAGATGGGAAGTAGAGGCGGGGTGATGAGAACAGGAGAATATTTGGAAGGAGGAAGCCCATTCCTACCAGTCCTGCCCAGACCACCAAAGAAGCAGCATATGACCTGCCCCACTGAGAAAAGTACCGAGCCATATGGCTAACATAGATAAGAATAATGGGATAATATAAGTTATAAGAGTTAATAAGAAGCCTGAGCTAATGGGCCAATCAGTTTATATTTAATGTAGACTCTCTGTGTGGTTTTCTTTGTGGCTTGCTGGCTGTGGGAACTGGGCAGGACAGAAATCCTCACAGCCGGCCCTCATGTTACATCTTCTCTGCTTCTTTATTCTTTGTGTATGGTGGGCTACTGATGTTTTTGAGTTGATCATGTATTCTTCCACATCACTGAAGGTATTTATAAGCTGTAGGATTCTGTGGTAGAGTTTTTGGGGTCACTTATATACACTATCATATCATTTGCAAATAATGAAAGTTTGACTTTTTCCTTTCTGATTTGAATTTCCTTGATCTCCTTATGTTGTCTTATTACTATTGCTAGAACGTCAAGCACTATATTGAAGAGATATAGAGTGGGCAACCTTGTCTTGTTCTGATTTAGTGGAATGTCTTTGAGTTTCTCTCTATTTAATTTTATGTTAGTTATTGGCTTATTGTATATTGCTTTTATTATATTTAGGTATGATCCTTGTATCCTTAATCTCTCCAAGACCTTTATCACAAAAGGGTGTTGAATTTTGTCAAATGCTTTTTCAGCATCTAATGAAATGATCGTATGTTTTTTTCTTTCAGTTTATTTATATGGTGGATTACATCGATAGATTTTCTTATGTTGAACCAGCCCTGCATCTTTGGGATGAAGCCTACTTGATCATAATAGATGATTTTTTTGATGTGTTCTTGGATTTAATTTGCCAATATTTTATTGGGAATTTTTGCATTGATGTTCATGAATGAAATTGGTCTGTAATTCTCTTTTTTGGTTGTGTCTTTGTGTGGTTTTGGTATCAGGGTAACTATAGCTTCATAAAAGGAGTTTGGCAATGATGCGTCTGTTTCGATTATGTGAAACACATTAAGGAGTATAGGTATTAGGTCTTCTTGGAAGTTCTGGTAGAATTCTGCATTAAACTCATATGGTCCTGGACTTTTTTTTGTTTGGGAGGTTTGAAAACAGCTTCTAATTCTTTGCAACTTATATATCTTTTTAAATTGTTCACCTAGTCTTGATTTAATTTTGGTCTATGGTACTTATCTTAAAAAATGTCCATTTCTTTTACATTTTCCAATTTTGTGGTGTACAGGCTTTTGTAGTAAGACCTAATGATTCTCTGAATTTTCTCAATGTCTGTTGTTATGTACTTTTCATTTCTGATCTTGTTAATTTGTGTGTTATCTCTCTACCTTTGATTAGTTTGGATAAGGGTTTGTCAATCTTGTTGACTTTCTCAAAGAACCAGCTCTTTGTTTCATTGATTCTTTGGATTTTTTTTTTTGTGTTTCTATTTTGTTGATTTCAGCTTTCGTTTTGATTATTTCCAGTCTTCTACTCCTTCTGGGTGAGTCTGCTTCTTTTTTTTCTAGATCTTTCAGCTGTACTGTGAAGTCTTTAATGTGAGCATTCTCTGTTTTTTTTTTCCTTTAATCTGGGCAGTTAGTGATATGAACTTTCCTCTTAACACTGCTTTCATTGTGTCCCGCAGGTTTGGGCATGTTGTGTCTTTATTTTTGTTGAATTCAAGGAAGACTTTAATTTCTTTCTTTATTTCTTCCCTGACCCAGGGGGTGGTTCAGTATTTGACTGTTCAGTTTCCATGAGTTTTTAGGCTTTCTGGGGGGTAGAATTCTTGTTAAATTCTAACTTTATTCCATGGTGATCTGATAAGACACATGTGGTTACTAAAAATTTTTTGTATCTGTGGATGTTTGCTTTGTTACCGAGTATGTGATAAATTTTTGAGAAGGTTCCATGAGATACCGAGAAGAAGGTATATTCTTTCCTATTTGGGTGGAATGTTCTATAGATGTCTGTTATGTCCATTTGATTCATTACCTCTGTTAGTTCTCTTATTTTTCTGTAATGTTTCTCTCTGGTTGACCTGTCTATTTGTGAGAGAGGAGTGTTGAAATCTCCTACTATTAGTGTGTAGAGTTTGATGTGTGCTTTGTGTTCTAGTAAAGTTTCTTTTACATATGTGGGTGCTTTTATATTAGGGGCATAGATATTCAGGATTGAGACTTCATCTTGATGAACTGTTCCTGTTATGAGTATAAAGAGTATAAAGTGTTCTTCTCCCTCTCTTCTGGTTGATTTTAATTTGAAGTCAATTTTGTTGGATATTTTTTTGGATAGCCACACTCACTTGTTTCTTAGGTCCATTTGATTTAAAACCTTTTTTCAACCTTTTACTCTGAGGTAATGTCTGTCTTTTGGTTGAGGTGTGTTTCTTGTAAACAGCAGAATGTTGGATCCTGTTTTTGTATTCATTCTCTTAACCTTTACCTTTTATAGGTGAATTGAGTCCATTGATATTAAGTGATATTAATAACTAGTGGTTGTTAACACCAGTTATTATTATTTTTTTTTGGTGGTAGAGTTTGTGTGCTTCTCTTCTTTGAGTTGTGCTGGTAAAGGGGTATTTAATGTCTGTGTTATTATGGGTGTTGTTGGTTTTCTTCTAGTACTTTCTGTGAGGCTGGGTTTGTGGCTACGTATTGTTTAAATTTGTTTTTGTCCTGTAATGTCTTGTTTTCTCCATTGATGGTGAATGTGAGCTTTGCTGGATATAGTAGTCTGGGCTTGCATCCATGGTCTCTTAGTGTCTGCAGCACATCTATCCAAGACCTTCTGGCTTTCATGGTTTCCATAGAGAAGTCAGGTGTAATTCTGATAGGTTTACCTTTATATGTTACTTGACCTTTTTCCTTTGCAGCTCTTAATATTCTTTCTTTATTCTGTATGTTTTGTGTTTTGATTATTATATGGTGAGGGTAATTTTTTGGGGTTTTTGTGGATCCAGTCTATTTGGTGTTCTGTATGCTTCTTGTACCTTCATAGGAATATCCTTCTCTAGGTTGGGAAAGTTTTCTTCTATAATTTTGTTGAATATATTTTCTGGGCCTTTGAGCTGTAATTCTCCTCCTCCTTCTACCCATATTATTCTTAGGTTTGGTCTTTTCATGGTGTCCCAGATTTCTTGGATGTTTTGTGTTAAGAATTTTTTGGATTTGCTGTTTTCTTTGATCAATGAGTTTATTTCCTCTGTAGTATCTTCAGTGTCTCTGATTCTTTCTTCTATCTCTTGTATTCTGTTGGTTATACTTGTCTCTGTAGTTCTTGTTCATTTACCCAGATTTTCCATATCCAGCCATCCCTTGATTTGTGTTTTCTTTATTACCTCCATTTTGGTCTTCAAGTCTTGATCTGTTTCCTTTACCTGTTTGATTGCTTTTTCTTGGTTTTCTTGGGTATCTTTGAGGGATTTATTAATTTCTTCTAACTTTTTGTTTGTCTTCTCTTCCATTTCTTTAAGGGAGTTTTTCACATTCTGTTTCAGGGTCTCTATCACTTTCATAATGTTACATTTAAATTCAATTTATCCTACTCTTTCTGGATTAGGGTGTTCAAGTCTTCCTGTTGCATGTTCACTGGATTCATGTTGCTTTTCAGGTTGTTGTAGGAATTCTTGCATTGGCGCCTACCCATTTCTTCTTTCAAATGCGGTCAGGAGAGTCTTGGCATCTTGGTCCAATCTTTGCTGTAGCTAACTGTGTACTCGGGGTTTTTTTTTCTTGGTCTGTCTTCTCTTACAACCTCTTAGTACTAGAGTTGGCTCTCAAATCCCCTCCATCCTAATGTAGGCTGTAGTGGTGGATCTAAGGATCCTGCAGATGCAAAGGAGTGCTTGGGGAAAGATGGGATAGGGTAACTAGAAAAATTCAGTAGCCGGGGCAACACCCCACTGAATAGCAGGAATCTTTAGGGAATTGGAGGGGGCCTGTATTCCATTTCCAGGGTATCTGGCAGGTCAGGCAGGCATACGCTTTCCCCTCTGGATGGACGTTCTGGTACAGGAGCAGGGCCTCTTGCTGGCCAAGGATGACACAGACAAAAGCAGCATATAAATCTCTTAGCCTACCTGCATGTGGCTACTATTGTCTCTATTCTCTGTACTATGAAGATGAGAAAGAAGGATTATTATGATTTTGAGTTTGGAATATAATGTGAATCACAGGTCTGCTTTGGCTACATATAGAGACTATCTAAAACAGTCAACCCTTTTTCTTTTTATTGCTCTTTTATCATCTATGTATCTATGCATCTATGTATCTATGTATCTATGTATCTATCTATCTATCTATCTATCTATCTATCTATCTATCTATCTATCTATCATCTCACTATCTATCTTGAATCTAGCTGTCCTGCTATCCATCCATCTATTACCCTCCTGAACACTCACTCAACCACTCATCTATCTATCTACTTATGTATGTATCTTCATCATCAGCTTTTTCTTTATCACCTACCTTACTTCTGTCATATGCCACATACCTGTCATCTATTTGTTTCTACCATGTATCTCTGTCATTTATTAGTCTATATCTGTCATCTCTCATCTATCTCTCTTGTCTATCTTATATTTGTCATTTTTGTGTTGGTCTTTATGCCAGCTTTAGAATCAATAAAGAGAAACACTTGCCAGACATTATTGTGCTTTCAAAGGTGCCCTCTGGTCTTCTTTTGGCCATGCTTGTTTCCTCCCATTGGATATCAACCTGTGTGTGAAATATCACACATCTCTGTTTTTGTATGTGGATCCACAACTTTGTATTTGGTTCTGGTATTTTTCACACATTGATCTAAACATTCGAGCCTAGTCATGGACTGGTGTCAGGACCTGATTTTATAGCTCAGATCTTGACAGTAGACACAACCACGACAGAACAAAGTAGACTTCGAGGTTATTAATGTTACAAAAAAGAGAGAGAATACATAAAATGGGAAGTAAAAAGTGGTGATGGGGACAGGCAAAAATTGAAAGATGGGGGTTTGGAAGTGGATCTGCTCTAAATATAATACATGCATGTGAATGTGAAATAAAATACTTAAAAATCAATCTTAAAATATATTTACATGCATTCTAAAATTCTATCATTGAAGCAATATAAACATTATAAAATTATTGTGTTCATTTTCATTTTTATTCTGTGTTTAAATTTAGTGGGTATTAAACAATGAAAATGCATGTGAAGTAAAACATTATTTTGAATGTGTAAGAGCCACAGGTGCCCAAGAGCTATGGCATCATCCTGTCACAGACAATTGCCATAATTTATTATACATCACTTATTATTAATCCAAAAACAGGAAAGCTGAAGCTGGATGAATTTGCTTTCTAAGGTCTTTATGCAGTCCTTCTCTGTGGGAAAATTAGAATTACTCACCACTGGTAACTTAAAAGGCGACATGGCTGCTGTCGGAGGATTATGTATGCAGAACAAAGATGGAAGAAATGTTCAGGCAAAATATGATAGTCTTGGAAATCACAAACTTTAACTAATATACAACCTCAAATGTGGAAAATAAAAATTAAAACCATTTGCCTGCAGTCATTCTGGAGCAGAGTAATGAGGTGGTGCTCATGACTGACTGTGGCAACATCAGACAAACTGCCACAAACAGAAAATTCTTTAAGTCACAAGATCATTTCCTGTCACGTAGGCTTGGAGCAAATTTGCATATGACAGCATGCTAGTCACATAAGATTAATTTTTATAATGATTCTGCCTTTAACAGAAGGTCACATTGATGCCCTACTCCCATGTATTTTGTGTTGTGTATTTAACATAATTTCATAGTTTCTACAAGGTGCATTTATGAAATTGTGTTAAAGACATCCTTGTAGAAACTATAGTTTTTATTTTGAAATATTCAGTTCATTGAGAACATATCACATTTGTGCTTTCTAGAATTGTGTCCATTGAATTGAAGCTATTCTCAGTCCTCTTTATCTGTCAGTTCTTTTCTTTGTGAATAGAAGGAATCCCTTCAAGCTGTAGGCATCCCCCAAGGCCTCTCTGAAACTGACATTACTAGCAAAGATCCAAAGCATCAGCATGAAATATCAAATGACACATACACTTACAATGTTCATTAAACATCAAGTCAACTGAAGAAAATTCCTATAATGTTTTAATACTTGTTTTCTGAGCAACCATGAGCCAATGAAACCATTTCTTGGTCAGTTATAAACATTCTGAGTCATTGTACATTATCTCACTCTGACACCATCTTTATTTCCTTGATCAATTGACACAAGTTCATGTTTACCAATTGTTGTGCCCAAGTTGAGAACCTCAGAGAGACCAGCTGAATCCAGTCAAGTCTAGAATGCAAAAGCAAGGTTTATTTCTTTTGCTAGGTAGCTTAGAGCTGTCCACTACATAAGTCACAGTGCAGTAGGGAGAGCTCCCATTCCTCATCTGGGGTTGACATATATAGGCAACAACCGCAAGACAGGTTTACTTAGGATCAAGGGGGTTAGTTTTGCTGAGTACAGGGTATGGACTACTTCTGCATACCTTCTTCCTCCTTTCAGCAGCTTCTTCTGCTTCTGTGCATGCCCTCCGCCCTCCCCCAAGCAGTTATTCCTGCTTCTGTCTAGATCACAAAGCAGGGTGTCGACAGGGGTCTAGCTGATAGGTACATTTGGTTTGCACTTTTGCAAAGGTTCCTGTTTCCAGATAACTCTTGATGCTGCAAAGTTTATTGAACCCAGTGCTTTAACCAGCTCCTGATTAAGCAAAGTTTCTTAAAATTTTCCATGTCCTTACACCAATGAGACAGGTTTCCTGCTTTCCTAGAATTTTGTCACAAAGAAAGTCAGAAAAGCAATTCCAAACTGAAATAAATTAGATACAAATTTTGAATAAATTTAATGGGAAGCCAGAGTAAAAATATTGAGAATATGTAGCCTATTTCTGTTAGAAAGGCTTTGAAATTGTTCAAAAAGAAAAAGAGCACTGTAGACATGGCACAGAAGGTTAAATGTTCTGCATTATTAAAACAGGAGCAAGTTTATTCTATTTGGAGATTTGCAGGTTCCATTCCTCTGGAAAGTAATATTGAGTCAAATCATGTACCACACCTTAAAGAAGACTGAACGGTAGTAGGATAACTTTTAGTATAGAGACAAGCCTTATTGTTTATAGTGTGGAAGTCATCCAAATGCTTTTTAGCCCTTTATTGTTCTAGTTTAAAATACATTCTACAAATATCCATATGTATTCTTTTCTCTCAATTGAAGGACTAAGGTGTTTTGGAAACTAAGAAGTAGAACATTGCATGTGCAGTGTTACATCATTTGCACACATCTGACATGGTGGGGTCCAGACTCTGTGCCTTCCATGTCATTTGCTTCCTAGCTTCCAAGATGAATTATTCTTTGAGATGAGGAAAAGCTATTGTAACAATAAACTAGTGATTGAAACATATAAAAGTGGTAGATAGCACAAACCTTTATGTTTTTTAAGTGGACAATCACAGGTATTTTGTTACAGTAATGGAAACCTGACCAATGGATAGTAATATGATCTGTCTTATATGTAGGAAGAGTATTCTGAGTGCTTTTTTCATGAGACAGACAAGATTAGAAAGAGCATGACCTAGGCATTTATTAAAGTTGTTCATTAAGAGATAAAATTGGTGCAAGATAAAGTACTGAAAGGGAAAGGGAGAAGATCAAGAAATTCTATAATTATTAGTCAAGTTTTCATTTGTACCCTAACTATCTGCTCCTAAATCCAATCAATATCAGTCTGAGATACAGTGTTTAAAGTGTGAGAAGAGCACTGTCCACTGTGTGCTGAAAAATTTAATCTGTTTATTGCTACATTGATATCTACTAGGCCTTTGATGCTGATATTTACTTTTCATAGTTTGAATGCTTTATTCGTGTATTATCTAAGCCAAGAGAGCGTTATCTTCCAGATTTGATAATATCTTGCCATTTTCTGAAGGATGTATCAGTAATATCCCTGTCATTATTGATGTCTCAGTGGTACTCCCTGAAAAATGTCTGATTTGCAGCAGTATAGACATTTCTGTTCAGTTTTTCCTCATGTTATTTTGTGTTTGGGAAGTTATATTTTATAACAAATATCTAAAACAATGCATTCAATAATTCATTAACAAATATTAAATGCAATTTCTTCAAAGAGTCAAAATACATTGCTTATATTATCTCATCTGAGTTTTCATAGATAACCAAAATAGCCTCTGGTGAAGGTCAGAATCTCAACCAGTCCCCAAACTACAACCTTGGCTGCTCTGGCAACTTTCTGGAGCCTCCAGCTGTTCTTTCCATAATGAGACCTTTAGCCTCAAAGACATACAACTCTCCTCTGTCATCTCAGGCTCTCCATCCTTGCCAAAGCTGTTCCATGTACCAGGAATGCCATTGACTTACATGTCTTGTAGAGCACATTTTAGTTCCTTCTCAATTGCACACATTTTCAGATGTCTTCTAAAACATAGCTGGGATTTTTTTATCTCTACTCTCCAACTCAGTGTGTTTGTTTACACAATACCTGCCATCTAACATTCTGACTCATATTACTTGGACATTCTCTGTGAATACCCAGACTCATTGTATCTTTTGTCATGGCGGACCATGACTGGGAGAAGGTGTGGGTACAGTAATGTTTTAATTATTGTTTGCTGAGAGTAAATTTTTTACATCAACCATTGACCATCTGAGCCTTCAATCCACTGGTACCTGAAAGACTGATCACCAGAAACACAACCCCAACTACATCAATCAGAGGGAAAGATGAGTAGAAAAGATCAAAACCACAAAGAACAACATGACATCAACAAAAGCTAGTTGCTCTAGAGCACCTTGACTTGAACACCTAAATATAGACAAAGCAGAAGAAAATGACCTAAAATGTAACTTTAGGAGAATGTTTCATTACTTAAAGAGGAAATGAAAAATTACCTCAAAGAAATGAGGGAAAAACAAACAAAAATTTGAAGAAATCAACAAATTCCTTAAACAAAACCAAGAAAAAGCAATCAAACAGATGAAGACGGGATCTGGCCTTCTGCTGTATAGAAGAAATGAACTTCAAAGAAAGACACTACCTCAGAGTAAAGGGTTGGAAAAAGGTTTTTCCAATCAAATGGACCTAAGAAAGAAGCAGGTGTAGCTATCCTAATACCTAAGAAAATTGATCTCAAAGTAAAATCAATCAGAAAATATGGAGAAGGACACATTTTAATTATAAAAAAATGATCCATCAAGATGCAGTTTCAACCCTGAACATTTATGCCCCTAATACGAGATCACCTAAATATGTAAAAGAAACATTACAAAAATTTAAATCACACATCATCCCCACACACTTATAATAGGAGACCTCAAGACTTCACTCTCGCCAATGGACAGGTCAAATAGACAGAAACTTAACAGAGAAATAAGAGAACTAACAGCTGTAATGAATCAAATGGACTTAACAGACATCTATAGAACATTCCACCCAAAAACAAAAGAATATACCTTCTTCTCAGCACCTCATGGAACCTTCTTTAAAACTGATCACATACCAAGTAACAAAGCAAACCTTCACAGATACAAAATTTGGAGTAACCCCCGTGTCTTCTTGGATTACCATGAATTAATGTAAGAGTTTAACAACAATACTATTCTCAGAAAGCCTAAAAACTCATGGAATTGAACAGTGAATGATTGACTATCCCTGGGAAAAGGAATAAAGGAAGAAATAAATTAAAATCTTCCTTGAATTCAATGAAAATAAAGGCACAACATATCCAAACCTATGGGACACCATGAAAGTAGTACTAAGAGGAAAATGCATATCACTAAGTGCACACATTAAGAAAACAGAGAAAGCTCACATTAGTAACTTAACAGCACATCTGAAATCTCTAGAACAAAAAGAAGCAGATTCACCCAGGAGGAGTAGAACACAGGAAATAATCAAACTGAGGGCTGAAATCAACAAAATAGAAACAAAGAAAACAATACAAAGAATCAATAAAACAAAGAGCTTGTTCTTTAGAAAATCAACAAGATAGACAAACCCTTATCCAACTAATCAAAAGGCAGAGAGAGAATATCCAAATTAACAAAATTAGAAATGAAAGGGGGACATAACAGCAGACAAACTGAAACTTCGGTTTTCACAAACCCAAAGAATTCTTGTTAGTTCCAGGGAGCCAAATTGAAGGATCCACACTAAACAGGTCAGATACACCCCTCTCAATTCCCTCATCCTAATTTTTTTTCCTAAACTTAACTTTGTCCTCTGTTCTGCCAATACCTTAAACAGGTGTAAGAGACACCAGATATTTCCATACCACAAACACCAGACAAGAGCAGCAAAGAGACCAGTTATGCCAGGATGTGACCAGCACCCAACCTTCTCAGGTGCCCCCTCCCAAGACGGTACCCACAAATAAGCCAGGAAGCAGTCTTGAGAATCGACTACCCCAATTCCTTTAACCTGTGGTGTCTAACCTCCTGCTTTTTATTATAAAAAAGAGATGGGAATGTAATGGTATGTTCTGTCTCTTTAAGAGACAAGCCACACCCACTCCCTCCCCATCCACTGAGACAGGCAGATCTTCCTGCTTGCAACCTGTGTCTCTTCCTTTTTCTGTCTCACTCTCCAAGAGGCAGCGTATGCCTCTCCTCACTTCTCCCCTTCCCCCCTCTCTCTTTCCTCTCTTCTCTCTCATTCTCTCTGCTCGCTCCTTCTCCTCCCTCTTTCCTTCCTTAACCCACTAATAAATATCCAACCTCACTCTGCTTGGCATGACTATCCATGTCTCTGTCTCTCATCCGCCACCACATGTCTCCCTGCCCAGGATCAGCCACCTTGTGAGACCTGCTTCATAGTCTCATAGCATGTCTCTCCTTGTGGCCTTTGGCAGCCACTCAGAAAACTGCACCATTTCTGCCTGGGACCTCCTGTTCTCGGGACCTGCTGCCTGTTGCCACATGGCCTGCTACAACTGCTCGGAGACCTGCAGCATTATTTACTTAATCCATTATAGTCTGTAGGCTGTAGATTGATGCCCCAATACTATAAAAGAACTTTGGGTGACTGTCCAGGAAGTAAGGTGTCTCTGTCACTTTTAAAATTTTGGAATTTGCTTACAATGCACTTTCTGTTTTCTTAGATATTATTACATCATTTTGGGGTTTTTGATGGAATTTAAGACTACATAGTTATAATTATAGTTTTGTTGAGTTCTGATAAAAATCAATTAGATATAAATATTGTAACTGTAATTCTTGCTGAAAACCTGTTTTTAATATGTAATTTACTATATTAAAATCTTCCTTTTTTAATCAGAGAAAAATGGGAAGATGTTGTTGGATGTCCTTTTGTATATGTGTTGTTTTTATTGATTGGACTGGCAGAAAATTTCAGTGTTGTGGCTTCTGGGCTTCCACATGCACAGGAATGTCTTATCTGTGTACATCTACAACCTGGCTGGGGCTCGCTTCTTCTTTCTCTGCTCTAAGACTTCCTATTCACTGCAGAACATATATTATCACACCCACAAAATCTATATCATCATTCCCAACTCTTTGAGGATTTTGTTCACTTTTTCTTCCCTTCATGTCTGAGCCTACTTGCCATCACTACTGCTAAACGCTTCCTGTCTGTTATGTGCCCCATCTGGTATGTCTGAGAAGATAGAGACACATATCAGCTGCCATGTGGATCCCTCTGTGGACATTGTCTCTGCTCTAGAGCATCTACAGATGCAAGGCTTGTAGTTTCTTCTCTAATGATTTTGGTCTGGGTGGGATAAGAGCCTAGATTTAATAATTTTGCTTGCTTAATTGTAGTACTTGTGCTTTTCTCAGAGTCCAGCCTGACCCTGATGTCCAGGGTCCTCTTTGTCTCACAAAGGTGACCAGGCTGTATGTGACCACTGCACTAACTGTGCTGGTCTTTCTGTTCTTTTGTTTGTTCTGTGGGATCATCTGGCTCAACTTAGATGGAATTGTGAATGTTTATAGTATTTTCCTTTTAACGTTTATGAAAGTATTTTTATCTTGTATCAACAGCTGTGTCATTGAATTAGAACAACTGAATAGGATATACCCTGTCCTTGGTTTTCCTAAATTTCAGTTGTCTTTGGAGTGCTTCTGCAAATTAATGAATGTTTCCTCAATAATTTATTTGGGCAGTGTTCTAGTTTGTTTCCCTGTGGCTTGGAAAAATACAGTGGTCAAAAGAAGATGATGTGAAGAAAGGATTTGTATGTCTTCCACTTGCATGTCCCAGTCCATCCCTGAGGATGACATGTCAGCAACTTACAGGACCTGGAACAGTAACCACAGAGAAAACTGCTTACTGGATCATTCCTCAGTCTGATCATTCTTCATGATTATCTAGCATTCACATACAGTTCAGGACTCTAATTTAGAGATCATGCCAGGCACAGAGGATTGAGACAGCCTCTCCACCCCTGAAAAAAATGTGCCTATAACCCAATCTGATCCAAGTAATTTCCTAATGGAGACGTCTCCTCTCAGATGATCTAGGCTGTGTCAATCTGACAATTGAAGCTTACTAGGACAATCGATCCCTTGCCAATTTGATATACAAGCATCTCACTGTTAAACGATACCCTGTCCTCTCTTGTCCTCAAAATATTCTAGTGACATCACAGTATAAAAAAAAATCCAGCCTTAAAAGTCCCAAACTCCTTAAAACTTCCAATGCTTTCAATGCTCACTATCAACTTAAAAGTCTAATATCTGAGCACAGTTAAAGTGTGAGTAGATTGTATACCCATGGCTTCATTTCAAAGCCATTATTAGCTTCCCAGGAACATGCCTTTCCTCTTCTTTCCCCTTCCTTTATCTTGAATAGTTCAGGAAAATGTGAACGATGTTAACAAGGCTCTTTCCTATTGTAACAGAACTTTTGTCACATTTACATAATTTACAGGCATTCAAAATATTTATCACACGATTGAGATATATTTACATTACATTTTATATAGGATTCTATGTTAAATTTAAATATTGCAATATTTTATAATTTCAATGAAGTTCAAATAAGAGAGCCTCCAAACCAAATCAAGATAGAAAAATTCTTTTTATAAGGTTCTGTGAGTTCCCATTGCCTTCTCTAGTCATTTTTCTTGCATCATAGGTTTGCACTTTCCCCTTTTATTTTTTTTAAATAAACAGTATATGGGTTTGTAAGGAGCACTCAATGGTTAGAAATACTTACTTCTCTTTTGCTAACTCTTGGAGTTCATTTCCAGAACTTATGTGAAACTGCTTTCAATCACATGCAACTCTAGATCCTGGAAATCTACTGATCTTCTGGCCCCTACAGGCAGCCTTATGCACTGATGAATAGAGACACATACATAAAACTAAAAATTAAATCTTAAAACTGTAGGAAAAAATGGAAACAGTAAACCAAGATTTTATAGATATATGTGTTAAAAATGATAAAGAGCCTCAAAATTCCAGCCAAACATTATGACTTGATTTACTTGTGGGGAACAGACTAGGATATTGTGATTCTCACAGGGAGGGAGAGGGGCAGGAAGGAGGCAGCAGTACCTGAATAGACATCACAGGGCTTGGGTGGCCCAAATCCAGTTCAATGGATTTGACAAAACACATTGCATTCATTTATTCTCAGACTCACATGTATGTTAGCACTGATACTCTAAATCCATGCCGTGTTCTCTCATTTCCTGCCCTCACTCCTAGAAAACATGAACCTTTTTTTCTGTCACTATAAGGCAGCGCTTCTGAACATTCCTATTGTTTTCACACTCTAATATAGTTTCCCATGTTGTGGTGACCCTCAAACCATGAAATTATTTTGTTACTACTTTATAGCTGTAATGTTGCTACTGTTATGAATTGTAATGGAAATATCTGATATTCGAGTTATCTAATATATCACCCAAAGGGATTGCAGCGCACAGGTTGCCAACCATTGCTCTGAGTTTTCTCTCATAGCACTTCCTTGAAAGAAAGTTGGTCTATTAGACCAACTTCACTGAGTTATTGTTTAGCCTTCTCTCATGACTTCTCATAGTGTGCTCATTTATTATTGATAATATATAGTGTTTTGTTTCTGCAGGTGTATCCACTTACCTATGAGGAACATTTTAATCACTTCTAGATTGGCAAAGGAATTACGAGGTGGAAACTATTAAAATAATGCTTCTGAGGTGCTGATGATTGATCCCAGGGCCTTATGCATGCTAAGTAAGTCTCTCCATAAGGTTCTGACAATGGACTTTAGCTCTAAGTACTTGTGTAGACAATTACACAGCAGTATATTTTTATTAATTTGATGAGTTCTTAGGAACATGGCTAACATTTCCGATGATAAACCTCTATTTTGTATGGTTAGAAAAATTCACCTGACCTTATAAGTGTCTGGAGACTTGTATTCTACTCACTATGTGTGAGAACTCTAACTGCACCAGAACTTGGTGCCATTAATGCTTTTACAATACAGTGGATATATTCTGGCATCTCATTGTGTTTCTCTTTAATTTTAAGTCCTTTATAGCATATCAGAACCCTATGCACACTTGAGCCACATACATCATCTTTTTAAAAGACTTGCTTCATTTAAAAATTATGAATATGTGTGGGGGGATATGAGGAAATATCCAATGAGATAAGGAGAGAACAACAGATCTTCTCCAGCTGGAGTACTGGTTATTGTGAGCTGCTGTACATGCATGCTTGGAAATGAACCAAGTTCTCATTTGAAGAGCAGTACACACTTGAAACAGTGAGCCATCTCCCCAGCTTGACATCTGAGACCATAGCCCCATTATTCACAGGGCCATCGTCTGAGCTTTGGCTATTAAGAATCTCACAAAATTTCCGAATTTTTACCCTGAGGCAAAATAACCAATCACTTGAAGCAAGGAGAAGAACAGAGTTCAAACAAATCCAAATCATGTTACTGTTGCCACACCTACCCAGTTGATGCCTTTGTCCATTTCCTATTACATAAAATTTCATATTAATAATAAGTACCTAAAGTGACTGTAGCATTAAGTACAAAAGGTGAAATCACAGAAAATGAGACTGGATATGTGAGCATTTACATTATAAGAACATAAGTAAAGAACAAATTTCCTGAATGAGAGAGAAGAAAAAAAGAGTTCCATCTGTGTAGAATTCTGCATTTCCTTAGATCCATTTAATATGGACATATCAACAAGCAAAGTAAGTTTGCATTCAGAGATACTACTAATAAAAGTAATTAGTTCATTAGGTTTGGATGTGGTAACATCTGGATAATTGAATTCAGAGTCTATTCAATTATATATGTTTTTATATAATTTGAAGAAAAGCTATACAGATGGATGTACTGCGAAGTGGTAACTTCATTGTTACCACAAGGTATTGAGTGTCATAATAACACACTTATTCTTTAATCATAAAACACTAGAACACAGCTAACAATGCTTGATTTTGCTACCTATGATGGGAGTTCACAATCAGAGAAAATCAGGTATTTAAAGAAATGTGGAATAATAAAAATGGAAGAGGCTGGTGTGTGAGTGGAACAGAGAAATCACCAGGAAACATCTCAGTAAGTACCTGGATTTAAATGTTTCTGATCTGTGATTTTCTCCAGCACATGTATAGGAAGTAACATGTCATGCAAGAGCTTTTATATACGTCATTATAAATGTTTCTATAGTTACACTTGGTCACAAACACTTACATCCTAAAAGCATCTACTGAATTAAACAACAAGGATGTGAATTGTGGAGTCACTTACTCTAAGAAAGACTCCCTCTTCTTCTTAACCGGACAGTTCCCCATTTATGAAATGGAACATGAAGTAAAGATCAGGATATATTACACCAACTTCCAGAGAGTTCAGGTTTTCTTTTTTCTCTGAGCTCACAATGTCCTGATTCTACCACAGAGTTCTACTTGCAGGGGCGTGGAACTTCTTACAGATGTTACAGACAAGAAACAACTTTCCCTCTAAAATGTTCTCCCTTCAAACTCAGTCCCTGTTTCACCCTGAAGATTCACATCTGTTGCCGTGGACAGAAGACATCTTCTGACATTCATTTAAGGAAAAGACAATGTGGATGTACTGCTTCTCAGAGCTGAGGGCTGCCAAACAGATTTCAGTACTTTGCTTGTTTCTTCAAATCATTTGTATGATGCATGTGATAAACCACCAAGAGAAACGCTGGTTCATACTGGAGCCATTGAAGAACTACCTCAGGATGAGATGATCCAGAAAGAGGTGCAGAGTTGGGGAAAATGGAAATGCATGGTCAATACTTATGGAGTACACTAAGTCAGGGTTTTACTCCTAGGCTTGAAATGACAAGGGTAAGAGCTGCCACTAGAAAGATCACAGCCATAGTTGTCCCTTAGACGTAGTGATGAATGACCAGGCAGATGGAGAAGTGTTGCCAACACAGTTTCATCAGATGACAGGACAGAAAAGCTCAAATCCTCTCACCTGTCCTTTAGGGTCATGGAAAATTTCAGAGAGGCTTAGTTCAGTAGAAAGGTCACACCAGTGTTATGACACACATTATTTCTGCCAAGTTTTCATTATCATTAGACCATTTTTCCTCAAATGTCTTTAATATTTTTCATTGTTTGTCTTTTATATCATTACTATTCTTATAGTATAATCGCATACATTAATAAATTTTTTCCTTGAGAATAGCTTGAAATTTATGAACAAATTTTTTTCTCTAGGGAAAATATATAAATGTGGCTACAAAATAAAAAATGGTAACATAATTAATTAAAATGATGTTTATTAAAGTCAACTGAAATTCATAGAGCATCAGTCCTAATAATGTTTAAAATGTTTTTCTCCCAGTTAAAGGGCAACATTGTTCTGTAGTCACCATGACTCAGCCACATCAGTGTGTTGACCTGACAAAGACAGAGATGGAATCAGCCCAGTTTACTCCTATTAATTCCTTGAGTAGTTCCAGTACTAACTATCTATTCACATTTGCCCATCAGCATAAAGAGTGTGGTAAGTGGGGGCGGTTTTCTAGGGTAAAACTGAGAGTATTCCTACGTTACCATTCTTATAAGTGCCCATAGATCCCCTCAAAACTGTCATGCTGAGTGAACAATTGCCCAGCACTGGCTGGGTAGGACATGGTTAAGCCACATCCAAAGCACAATATTCTTCCCATGGCTGCCAAAGGACATGTACCTCATGTATGCTAAGTGAAATCACATTTTAAAAAACCTGAATGGGAACCTACAATGCCTGTGACTTGAAGAATATAAAAGTGAATTATAGAAGGACTTAGACTCTGAGCCTTTACAAAGTAGAGATTAGCAATTTTATGTAGTGGTATAAAATGTACAAATGCTAAACTCTCCAAATCATGAGATAGATGGGCTAACACACTTCATCACATTGACAATATAAAAATATCATTTCTGTTTGGAGATGGTAGTAATGAGAGTGTGAAGATGGGTGTGAGTTGGAACTTGGACACCTGTAGAGCATTCAAGGGAACTGTCAGGTTGAATGTCATTTGGAAGAAAACCACATTTAGTGTAGTACTGATGTGGAAGAAGCAGTATTAATAGTGACATCACTTTCATGCAGAACCCTTCAAGGCTACATGTAGTAAGTGACCGCTAGTTCATTTCCAGGCTCCCCAGACTCCTGAACTAATTACACAGAAACTATATTAATTAAATCACTGCTTGGCCCATTAGCTCTAAGTTCTTATTGGCCAAGTTTTACATATTAATTTAACTAATCTCTATTAATCTGTGTATCTCCATATGGTGGTGACTTACTGGCAAAGTTTCAGCATGTCTGCCTCTGGAGGTGGCTCCATGGCTTCTTCCCTAACTCCACCTTCCTTCTTCCAATATTCAGTTTAGTTTTCCCCACCTAGCTCTGTTCTACCCTATCAGGCCATGCCAGTTTCTTTATTAACCAATGGTATTCACAGCATATAGAGGGGAATCCCACATCAGTAACACAGTAACACACCCTATGCTGACACTGCTCAGTGATTTTATGATGGGGATTGTCCCTTAGTGGAGAGAAGAATGTTTACTTACACTGAGATGGATCATTTAATAAGGGATGATGGAGGCTGATATGTGAGGTACAATATGCTTATGCTTCATTTATACAATAACACACCCCAAGCTTATACTGCTCAATGGTGCTATGGTGGGGATTAGTCATTAATAGAGAGAACAACCATTACTTACATGGAGTTGGACTAGTTAGGATCCAATGGAATAGGCTGATTTGTGAGACATGATATGTCTATGTTTCAGTTTTTCAGTCACTCACCACAAGCAGATACTGCTCAATGTTGTTATCTATGATGGGAGTTGGTCCTTGAAGGACGAAGGAGTAATTATTTAGAGAGTAGTAGACCTAAAAGGAAGTGATGGGAGAGGCCAATATATGAGTGTAATTGGGGCAGATGACAAGAAACATCTTAGTGGACATCTGAACTTGAAGGTATCTGATGAACAACTTGGTATCAGCATACATACTGGAAGTCATAAGTTCTGCCCAATGTTTTTATAAACCTCAGAGGCATCTATTCAGTTCCTGAAGACAAATCCCAACTCCAGAGGAAGGAAGCAGAGTCTAGAATCTTTCTGTGGAAGGGAGTTCTTCGACCTTGGTAATCTCTCCACATCTAGACTGGTATATGCAATAAAGGTAAGAATATGTTCTAAGAATGTTTAGAGTTACTGTCATAGTGTTTCTCTGAGTTCACTTCCCTATGATGCTACCACAAAATTCAACATGGAGGGTCTAGGACTTCCTCCTGGGAAGGCATGAGACATATACTTCCTTTTGAAACAGAGGTGGTCTGACTTCAACAGACTCTGCTTTTCCACAGATCATTCATATTCGTGTCATTCATTAAAGAGGAAGGTGATATACATAAAATGTTTTTCAGGCTACAAACCCTATAAGCAGGTTCATTGTTAGTTCTCAAAACTGATCTGCTATGTGTGCACACATACATTTGTATGTATGTTGATTCCAAGAGGAAACAGATTTTTAGAATTTGAATAACTGAGGAATATGGCAGGAAGTGAGTAATAATTTACAAAGACCACAGATCTTATGGATAGAGGGACTGCATGGGAAATCATGTTAAAGCAATACAGTGGAGCAAGTTTTCCCACTCCTTCACTCCAATAAAGAGAAAAAGTAATTGGTACTTAGGAGCCAGATAGAGATAGGTAGGTAAGTTGATACATAGATAGATAGATAGGTAGATAGATAGATAGATAGATAGATAGATAGATGATAGATAGATAGATAGATGATAGATAGATAGATAGATGGATTAGGTGGGGTGGATGAGGTGAGGTGGGTGAGTGGTTGGTTTGTTGGGTGGGTGGATGGATGAATAGGTGGGTAGGTAGATGAGAGTATGGGGATGGGTAGACAGACAGACATACAGATAGATAGGCAATAGTTATAGCTAAGTTATAAGAGGGAATAACTAGATACACAGAGAAGTTTTGCTGTTGTCAACACACAGTTGACCAGAAGAGAGATAAAAATAAAATTCCAAACGTATTTCCCCCTCTCTCCCATGTCCTTGAAATGTCACTAACTGCCTCACTGGAGAGAATGTGGGGTAAAAGGAACACTCCTGCATTGCTGGTGGGAGTGCAAACTGGTACAGCCCCTTTGGATATCAGGAGACATGTATCTATGCACCCAAATTGGCCTTAGACTTCCTAGGTTATGTAGAAAATCTATAAACTTCTG
The DNA here is from genome assembly GCF_000317375.1 of Microtus ochrogaster. Classification (NCBI taxonomy): domain Eukaryota; kingdom Metazoa; phylum Chordata; class Mammalia; order Rodentia; family Cricetidae; genus Microtus; species Microtus ochrogaster. The sequence continues at coordinate 84,450 of NW_004949250.1, read as the reverse complement.
ATCTTCTTGCCTTCAACTGATGAGCACTGGGTTACAGGTGAACACTACCATAGTCACATTTAAGCTGACTGTAGCTGATGTCCACCACCTCCACTCTCGGCTCCATTTGAATGCTTCTCTCCCACCGTTACACAATTTTTAGTTTGAGTTTTCATTCACCCACAGTTGTGACTGCTATCTTGTTTATAGTGTGGGTAAGTCTCCCATGCTTTTCTGTTATTCACTTCTATAGACACAGTGTTTTCATGGACAAACCATTTGTTGATGGTTGATCCTGTTGATGTTATATGGCTTAGTTTGTAACACAGCTGCACTGTAAGAATGAGAACTTGAATTCCAGCCTCCAGAATAATTCAGGCCTGGAAAGTCATTCCCATCACCCCAGTGCTGTGGATGCGAAGACCAAACAGTCCTGGAAGTTTTGCTGGTCTTAGGTTGAGTATGTGAGCTCAAAGTTCAGTGAGCTTTCTTACAAAGTAAAGTAGTGATGTCATTAAAGCAAAACTTGATATCAACCTATAGTTTCTATTAACACCTACCACCCTCCACCCTGACACCCCACACACATACTGCCCTGGTCCTGAGGTAGTTTTTCTAGATTGGAATTCGCACTGTCAGAACCTGATGCATTCGTTCATATTTGTATGTTACAACTCCATCCTTAGAAATGTATAAAAACAGCCATTCTTATGCTGTCGTGGGGATTCAAAGTGACAATAAAGTTAACTTGAAATGAACGGATGCATTCAGTCCATATATGAGCTTGTCCTCTTCCTCTAGTTGCAGTGGGATGTCCATCACTATCCATATTTCAAGTGCTTCACTTTCTCACCTTCTTTTCATTCAGTCAACAGAGAGGGATGAGGGGATTAATATTCCATTTTTACTTAAAAATAGTTTCATTTTCCCCCACTCAGCAAGCTGCAGTATAGTTCCTTCATCATGTCACCTTATCACGTTTGGATCCTGAGTTTTGTCAGTTTTCTATTCTGAGGAGACATTCAGTTTTTCAATATTATTTTCTTTATAATGATTTTTTGGAGGTTGACTTTGCTTATGTGCTGTATTACATTTGTGATTTCTTTGTGTGTGGGGGATGGCAGTGGGTATGTGGAGGCTGCTCTGGGTCTTCAGGGGTTGGCATGTGGAGATAGGGGAATGGGGTGTTCCTTCTTGTTCAAGGGCCTCCAGAGCTGAGCTGTCTATGCAGGGACCCAGATACTTAACTCTCCAGAGGCAGTCTGGGCCAAGGTGGTGGGGCCAGTTTTTGTTTCTTCATTTCTGCATTGACCCATTTTTCATTCAGTAGTACATTGTTCAGTTTCTATGAGTTTGGAAGCTTTCTTTTTTTTTGTACTGTTTTCTTTTTTCCCGTTTATTTATTTATTAAAGATTTCTGTCTCTTCTCTGCCACCTCCTCCCATTTACCTCCCCCTCCCCCAATCAAGTTCCCCTCCCTTGTCAGCCCATAGAGCTATCAGGGTTCCCTGCCCAGTGGGAAGTCCAAGGACCACCCACCTCCATCCAGGTCTAGTAAGGTGAGCATCCAAACTGCCTAGGCTCCCACAAAGCCAGTAAGTGCAGTAGGATCAAAAACCCACTGCCATTGAGTTCTCAGTAGTCCTCATTGTCCACTATGTTCAGCGAGTCAAGTTTTATCCCAGGTTTTTTCAGACCCAGGCCAGCTGGCCTTGGTGAGTTTCTGATAGAATATCCCCATTGTCTCAGTGTGTGGGTGCACCCCTCGTGGTCCTGAGTTCCATGCTCGTACTCTTTCTCCTCCTGCTCCTGATTTGAACCTTGCTGGAGAGGTTGTGGAGAAAGGGGTACACTCATCCATTGCTGGTGGGAATGCAATCTTGTGCAACCACTTTGGAAATCAGTGTTTCGGTTTCTCAGGAAATTCGGGATCAACCTACCCCTGGACCCAGCAATACCACTCCTGGGAATATACCCAAGAGATGCCCCATCATATGACAAGAGCATTTGTTCAACTATGTTCATAGCATGCTGTATGATTTGTAATAGCCAGAACCTGGAAACAACCTAGATGCCCTTCAATGGAAGAATGGATGAAGAAAGTATGGAATGTATACATATTAGAGTACTACTCAGCAGTAAAAAACAAGGACTTCTTGAAGTTTGGAAGCTTTCTGTTTTTTTTCTGTTGTTGTTCACATCCAGCTTTAAAGCTTGGTCGTCAGACAGGATACAGGGCAGTAACTGCATTATCCTCCTTTTCCTTTTTACCTTGATGAGTATGTAACATCCTTCCTTATATTTTCTGAGTTTTGGTTTTAATTTTGTTTTGCCAGATTTTAAAATGTCTACATTAGCTTGCTCTTGAGTCCATTTGATGCTTATATCTTTTTTCCATTTTTTATACTGAACTGATAACTTTCTTTGATACTATGATGTGTTTCTTGGATGCAGCAGCAGGAATAGTTTCTAATTTGAATCCATCTGTTAGTCTGCGAGTTTGTATTGGAAAAATGAGATCATTGATGTTGAGAGCTATTAATGAGCAATGTTTATGATTCTTGCTAATTTGTTTCTAAGGTGTGTACTCTTGCTCCCCAGTATGTGATTTTCTGGACTGGCATTATTTATTCGTTGTGTTTTCTCCATTGTGATTAACCTTTTCATTTTGGAGTTTTTCTTCTAGCATCTTCTCTATAGCTATATTTGTAGTTAGATACTGCATAAGTTTAGTTTTTTCCTGGAATGTTTTCTTCTCCATCTATTATTATTGAAATTTTGGTCAGTATAGTGGCCTTTACTGACATCTGTGGTCTCTTAAGAGTTTGTAGGGGCCGGGCGGTGGTGGCGCAC
>NW_004949250.1:47790-59159 GCF_000317375.1 Microtus ochrogaster | reverse complement strand
TCTCGCCTTATTCATCATCTGCTCCCTCTGCTCCTGAGATGACGTCATATGCCATCATACCCAGGCTATTAAACATTTCTGCATTAAGTTTTTCCAAATTATTGACTTTAAAGATTTTAACTTTTTCTTAAATTCTCATGAAATTTTACTTGTGAATTATTACTGTTAGTTACAGTTCTCCCATTAATGTCATGTATCAATTTGTCTTTACATGTTTAAGACTTTTAGAAAAATGCTAGACAGTAAATGACAGTGTTAGTTTCCTGGTTTTCCTCTTGTTAAGTTTTCCTTTGATTCACTATTGACACCTGAAAAACAGCCTTTATTTTCCTTTTTATAAATTCACTGCTTTTCTGGGTGGTGGTGGCACACGCCTTTAATGGCAGCACTTGGGAGGCAGAGGCAGGCAGCTCTCTCTGAGTTCGAGTCCAACCTGGTCTTCAAGAGCTAGTTCCAGGACAGGCTCCAAAGCTACAGAGAAACCCTGTCTTGAAAAAACCTATATAAATAGATAAGTAAATAAAGAAACAAATGAATAAATAAATAAATACACTGCTTTGTATTGGATTTATTCTAGGTAATGCAGGTCCAGTAGGGAACACCTTAAGGAAGGCAGACCAGCAGTTCTGCCTGTGGTTATTATACTGCAGTATCTCTTCAAATTCAAACTCACTTCTCTCAGCATGAGAAATGATCCAGTACTGCTACTCCCCTGGCAGCCTCACATGCCAATAATGAATAGACTTTCTATGATATTTGTCTTTCTCCTTCTAGCTGAATTAGATAAATGCATTAAAATACACAAATAATAATTTTAAAAATGTAAAAAAGAAACAAAATTGTTCTTCAAAGGTGCTTCTTTTCAGTTTTTAAAGAAAGTATATAATAGCCATTTTTTATTTTAATTTTAGTGACAGATAGTATCAAGATCAGGGCAGCTAAAGTTGGACATCAGGTCCTCTCTTATTTCAAAAATTAAAATGGCATTTAACACCTTTGGGGTAATTATGCCATATTATAGTTTTCAAAACAATTCCATACATTTATTAGTTTTAACTGGATTTCTTGATTCTATTTATCATAAAAGTGACAAATCTCTACACTTGATATAGGATCATAACTGTGATTAGAATAAATCAGAAATAAAGACAAAACTTCCCATGGTTTCCTACTTAGGATGAAATCCTAGCTTCACACATCCTTTCTTCCTTTTCAAAGTCTGCTTTCCCTTTCCATCTCCTTACAAGGCCCACAATGCAGTCCTATATCCTAGCTCTCAAGCTCATCTACATATTTACAGGTTTTTCAATATTTAATCTATGTTCAAGTTCTCGATAATCTTTTAGTTTAGAAAGCTCTTCTTCATGATTAAGGAGCTGTGTTCTCAAATCAGTCAATTCAGCCTCTTTGGACTTTGTCTTCTTATATAAGACTGCTCCTTTTTTTTTCTCTCTAACATTTCAAGTTTTACCTTATAATTTGTAATTTATACTTTGTGTTTTAATTCAGCTTCCTTCTGGGACTCACATGCAGCAACCTCAACTTTTAAATCCTTGACTATGCCAATGGACTGGCAAATTTCACTGAGTTTATGCTCCTATTCAGACACTGTGTGCTTACCTCCTTGGCTGGTCTTTTAAAGACCTTACTTCTTTTGACAGAACCTCACATTGATACTGGAGAGCGCATTTTTCTAACTTTGTTAAGCGGAGTTCTTCCCTGAATTTCTGTTTTTGAAAATGACAGTATCGTAGCATTATATGCAGTTCATTGATGGTCGCCCTGAGAAACTTTAATTGTTCTTCATATTGTGCTCCATGTCGACTTAAAGTTCTCTCTATTTCTCCCTTCTGTTGGTATTTAAGATTCTCTATTTGGCTCATGGTCTGCTTTTCCAACTGTAGTTTAATTTGCATAATATGAAGAAAGAAAAAGAAAGTATAACAACTTCTGGTAACTTCATTGCTTAATTTTATTAGCAAAAGACAAAAGAAAGTCACATTTTTCACAACATTCTATAGAAAGTTAATGGCTGTTCCCACCCCTCAATTGTTCCCATGGTAAGACTTGTATACCTAGACACTTATGAGCAAACAACAGCTCTACAACAGTTCAGACCTTCTTAGGAAGAAATATTGAGCCACATTTGCTGTGATTAAAATGTTTAATTAAAGGAAGTGTGGGAGAACCTGGGAGGGACAGGAAAGAATATGATATTATACTTTACAAAAAATTAAAATAATAAAAATGTAACAAATACGTAAATCAAAAAACATCCAGCCTGATTTGCTTAGCATGTATGGGATCCTAGGTTCTACTCCCAGTACTTCTAAAAGAGAATGAAAAAAAAGAAAGAAGGAAAAGAAAATACTGCTAGACTCTGATGACCTGAGTTCACTCTCCAGACAAATAAGTAATTGTAGTAATTAAAAAGCCCACTAAATCTTTGGTAGCCCATAATATTTTCACTTTTAAAATGAACTGATCAATATCCCAATTATTTAATATTTTGATACTACTATGCACTCTCTGAATTCTCTCAGAAAAAGTTTTAAAATATGAATTCTAGTGATCTAAAGGTGTCCCAATGCTAAATAAGAAGAGATTTCCTGTGAGTCTCTTTTAATGTCACTGCCGGCCACATCTACAACAATATAATACTCATGGAGTATTGAGCTGAAACTACAATTTCAGTTTAAACAGAAACTTGAAAACAGAAAAGAAACTTTTCTGAAGTTCCTCTTTGAATTCAATTACACAATTGTTAATAACAGCTCAGCCCAGGTGAACACACCAAGCTCAGTTAGATGACAATTGCGTCCAACAGCAAGTTGAGCAGGTTTCTGGAACTCTTGTTTAGTTTTCTATGTGACTAAAGACTTGAGACCCAAATTCTAAGCATGAAATAAAATCTACAGAAGTGGTCAGAGCTACTCTAAGCAGGTCAATTATATCAGAAAGGTCATGGCAAACCGAATCCAAAAGTATTCTGAATAAATTTATAACACATCTAAAGAAAAAATGTTGAAGCTCAGACAGAAGAAAGCCCTCTGAAGAAATGCTGGGAGATACCTCTAAGTACAATTCATGAAAAAAAGACCAACGTGACTTCAGCCTTTTGAGAATTATGGTCCCTCTAGAAGAACTATATCAGATTCTGCATTGTCAGGGTTACTATTGATGAATGATGAAACACCATGACCAAAAGCATGTTGGGGGGTGGGAGAGGGTTTATTTGCCTTATTTCTTCCCCATTATAGCATCATCAAAGGAAGTCAGGGCAGGAACCTAGAGTAGGAGCTGATATAGAGAGAGGCCATGGAGGATGTTCACTACTTGCTTGTTCCTCATGGCTTGCTCAGTCTACTTTCTTATAGAACCCAGGATCCTATCAGACATGGCACCACTCAAAACAATCTGAATCCTCCCCTACCAATCACTAATTAAGAAAATGCCTCACAGCCTGATCTTATGGAGGTATTTTCTCAATTGAGGTTCCCCCCTTTCAGAAAGCTCTAGCCTGCATTAAGTTGACATAAAACTAGGCTGGACACTAAGAGAGACATACATAGATCTAATCTACATTGGAAGTAGAAAAAGACAAGATTTACTGAATAAATTGGGAGCACAGGGATTGTGGGGGAGTGTTGAAGGGGAGGGGAGAGGCAGGGAGGGGAGCAGAGAAAAATGTACAGCTCAATAAAAATCAATAAATAGATAAAAAGCCATAAATCTCACCCCCAAAAAACTAGCCCAGATGGATTCCCAAGGGAAATTGAAAGTAAATGGAAGTTATGGGTTCAGTTACTATTTAGAACCTAATAAAACCATGCCAGGACTACAAATGTCCAGGGCAACTATAGAATGATGTCTGCAAAAATCCATTTAGTCCACCATGTTAAGGTTTTGTAGAATTTCAAAACAGAAATAGGGAGTTTAGTTTAATAGCAAGGAACCATTCACAAAATATGAATTAAAAAATAATCATGGTTATGCTGGATGGTTGTGGTGGAGGCACATGCATATAATTCCAGCACTGGTGAGGCAGAGGCAGTCTGATCTCTGTGAGGAGGCCAGTCTAGTAAGAGGGCAAGTTCTAGGAAAGGCTCTGAAACAACAAAGAGAAATTCTGTCTTGAAACAAGCTATTATTGGCTACTAGAAGAAAACAAATTTACCAGTTTCAAATTACTAAAGTAATAAGAAGAAGCAAATGAATTCTTTGAATTATTCTGATAAGTGAAAAATTATATAATTCATTGCTTAAAAAACAACTTTGTTGGGCTTGTAATACTTACATGCTGGAATTCATTTTGTAATTTTTTACTTTGTTCGGTTAATTTGGAAAAATGTCTCATTATTGCCTCTTTTTCTCTGTTTGCTTGCTGCAGTTTATCCCTAAGGTGGGTTATGATGAAGTCTCTTTCTTTAATGGCAGCTTTGAATTTGTATAGCTAGAAGAAACCAGTGAAAGCAGTAAATATTATCTTTAGGTTTTGTCTCAAAATAAGCACTCTTTCATGAAAGCTACAAGACTATCCAAATTAGTTTTATTTCAAAACTGACTTTGAAAACTTGTATCTAGCCGGGTGGTGGCAGCACACACCTTTAATCCCAGCACCCGGGAGGCAGAGGCAGTCTGATCTCTGTGGGGAGGCCAGTCTGGTTAACAGAGCAAGTACTGGGAAAGGCTCTGAAGCTACAAACAGAAAATCTTTCTTGAAAGAAACAATTATTGGCTATTAGAAAAAACCAAATTTACCAGTTTCAAATTACTAAAGTAGTACACAAGAAGCAAGCAAATGAATTCTTTGCATTGTTCTGATAAGTGAAAAAGTATATAATTCATTCTTAAAGAAAACCCAACAAACTTTGTTGTGCTTGTAATACTTACATACTGGAATTCATTTTGTAATGTTTTACTTTGTTTGGTAAATTTGGAAAAATGTCTCATTATCGCCTCCTTTTCTTTGTTTGCCTGCTGCAGTTTATCCCTAAGCTGGGTTATGGTGAAGTCTCTTTCTTTAACGGCAGCTTTGAATTTATATAGCTAGAAGAAACCAGTGAAAATGATAAATATTAGCTGTAGGTTTTGTTTCAAAATAAGCACTCTTTCATGAAAGCTACAAGACCATCCAAATTAGTTTTATTTAAAAACTGACTTGAAAACTTGTATTTAACCAGGAGGTGATGGCGCACACCTTTAATCACAGCACTCGGGGAGACAGAGGCAAACAGATCTCTGTGAGCTCCAGGCCAGCCTTGTCTACAGAGCTAGTTCCAGGACTGACTCCATAGCTACTGGGAAACCCTGTCTTAAAAATACAAAAAAACCCTACAACAACAAATCATGTGTCTGCATTAAGGAAGAGAATATATTTGGGTTGATTTTTCCATATTTTCTTATAGAAGTGTCTTTATACTTTGTAATGCACTAGTGTGTTTCTAGGTAACACCAACAGACACATTTAATCCCAGCTTTATTCTGAAGAGGATGGAATGGAAGTATACTGTCATTTTCACCTCTGTCCCACCTCTGTCCCACCTCATCTTAATTTCATCTTCACTTCCCATACAGCTGATGTCAGTGCAGCCCTTACAAGGTACTTGCTTTCATTCTTAATGGACTTAATTCACACTGTCTTATGGTTTACACCAACTTTCTCCCAGGCTGATAACAAAAAAAGTTCCTTAAGAGGAATGATTCCACTTTATTTTACAGTTAAATTTTAGGTTTGAATATTTCAGCTGTGTATCCACAATCCTCAGTCTAAATGGGCTTGTTTATGCAATGTATAAGAACAAAATTATGAAATGATCTGAGTGGCCAGAGGAAAGTCCCATGTGTAAAGAGCACACATGCACCACCATCCGCATGTATAACAAACTAAAGCCACAGGAGGTGATCACACCCTTTGTATTATATATCAGGCCCGCAGGTGGCCCTCCTTTCTTCCAGTTCTTGAGTTAGTTCTTCAACCTTACATTGTTTTCCAGCTAATACATTGTCCATCTGATCTCAAATCAGAAGGACTGATCTCCTTCTTGAGGCCAATTACCAATGCCAACTTTCAACCCAAGGTTTCAATAATTCAGTGTTAGCAACATTCCCCAGGGAGAGGGATAAACTTTAAAATTCAACAGCAAAGTCCATTTTAAAACATCCCTATCTCCCGTAAGTTCATTAGTGGGAAAACCTGCTTTCTTATTAATGAGCTATATACCTCAGCAGCATAAACAGGATTTCTGTACTATAAAAAAGAGAAAGCATGTTATTTTTTAACAAAAAGCAAATTTCAGTTATTTTAATTAAAAACATCAGTTCTAATAAATCTACTAAATTATACTTATTACTCTGAAAAGGGAGAAAGATACTTATACTTAAAATTAGCAATTGTAAGACAGATAAGAGTACTTAAAATAAGATTATGTTTCCTTTTAGTTAAATGTCAAGCTGGGATTGCATTTCTTGGTTAAACATTTTTATACTTTTCTTAGTTACTTTTTTTTTTTTAGTTTTTCGAGACAGGGTTTCTCTGCAGCTTTGGTGTCTGTCATGAAACTAGCTCTTGTAGACCAGGCTGGCCTTGAACTCCCAGAGATCCACCTGCCTCTGCCTCCCGAGTGCTGGGATTAAAGGCGTGCGCCACCACCACCCAGCCTTTTCTTAGTTACTTATCTGATCCAATTTTCCATAAATACAAGGAAATTTTACAGCATACCAAATGTAAGTTTTTCCTAAATGTTAACACATTATCATCAATGTATTTAATAGCTGTGTAAATTTCTTTTTTAATGTATCAGTTTTGTTTGTAATGTGTTGTTTAACATTTATTTAATTTGTAAGTATGAGTGTGTGCATGTGTGTGTAACTGTGGGCATGTTAAGGTCAAGAGTTCAACCCATAGGGCTATGTTTTCTTCTTGTACTATTTGTTTCTGAGGATCAAACTCAGGTCTTGAGCAGGTGCCTTAGCCTGCTGAGCCATCTACTGGTCCTTATGGGTCACCTCAGGCATTTCTGTCTCTGGCTCAGGATACCAGTCTACCCACATTGGGCGCCATTTGAGACTCTTAATCTCAGGGTCATGGGTTCGAGCCCCACATGGGGTGCCATTCTGCAAAGGGGTGATGTGGGCTGCGTTCCTGCCTGGCTCCCACATGGCTAGCTTTATACCCAAAATAACACATTAATTGTATTCTTTTAATCACTGCTTGGCTCATTAGCTCTATTCTCTTACTGGCTAACTCTCACATCTTGATTAACCCATTTCCACTAATGTGTGTAGCACCACGAGGTGGTGGCTTACCAGGAAGATTCTAGCCTACGTCCATCTTGGGTCGGAGTTTCATGCGTCTGTCCTGCAGATGAGAGCTATGGCATCTGCCTCACTTCCCTTCTTCCCAGAATTCTGTTCTGCCTACTCCACCTATCTAAATCCTGCCCTATCAAAAAGGCAAGGCAGTTTCTATATTAACCAATATAGACAGATGACCCTCCTCCATCAGCAGAAGTTCATAGTTAGGTGGGCTTGGCCTTCTCTTGCTTCTATTGCTGCTGCTGCTGCTGCTGCTGCTGCTGCTGCTGCTGCTGCTGCTGAAGGCTCTGCATGGCTTTGTCCCTGTGTTCCTGGTCCAGACACCTTGTTAATCTTCATCAGGCTTGCGATGGAGTTTCATTCCTTCTGCTATGACTTGGGCTAGAGGACAGCCTTAGGATGAGGGTGGTGCCTAGCTTCTCTAACTCCTATATCTGCTGCTAGTCCAAAGTGATCATATGTACCAGATGTTGTGGGGAGGGGAGAGCCATTCAGAAAAAAAATTATCTCTGCAGGTATATTTTTCCACTGTGCCTTCACCTCAAAGTCCTAGAGCTGCTTCCAACCTCCGGCTAGCTTATTCTTCAGGATATCCAAGATAGGCTAAATAGCCCTAGGAACCAGCAAGCTGGTGATGCTCCTTGTCCTGCCTCATCTCCAGCACATCTCAGGAAGGGCAGAGCTGTACTCCATACACACAGTTGGAGAGCAGATGTGTGAGGTGGCCTAGCTTTATGTCAAACATTACTCGTTCCCCCTCCATAAAGACAATGTTATTAGTGTTTTCAAGATGATGACAGCAATGTAAAGTTCTGAGCCATGATTGAACTGTCCAGCCCAAGACTTTAGACCTTTCATGATTTTCCCTATTGCCTAATTAACAGAGGTCACAAACCAGGTCTCTGAGGTTGAAGCCAGGAGGAAGTAGAGGAATGTACATGGTGTTACATGGTCTCAGTGGGACACAAAGCCCTAGTTGTCTGACACAGATGTAAAGTCAGCGGTTCTGAGCCAAACTGATCAGTGTTTCCATGATGTCCCTCTCACATATGAGCTACTTTGTCACTCAATGCAGGACAGCAACATGATCAAGATGTTCTCCTAAAGCCAACCATCTCCCAGTTCTGAAAGTATTCAGAGACGAGGGTTCAAACTTCCACACACTCAAGCCAAGGTGCTTTTCAGCATCTGCAGTGTTCACAGCTCCTGTGATATTCAGTCCACAGCCTCTTTGCTGTCTTCCCCATCTCCTTCCCGAATCCAGAGCTCCTTAGCAATTGGCAGCATAGACCAACACTTGACTTTTCTTCTTGAGCCTCAAGCACCTCACATTTGTTTTGAGATTTAGATTTTAAATGTGGGAGCTTTTTAGGTCTATCACTATGACAGAACTTCTAGAAGACCTCCACTGCATGGTGGGTGGGGCTGGAAACGGGTTCTGGATCCCACATAGGTTAGTAGGATGCTATGAAAACCAGTGAGTAACAGGATAAAAACTATGCTCCAAAGGGTATTTTAATTCATCACTACTCTATTAGATGTCCTCTATTACATGCCTACCTCCAGAATATGTTTCTTATTTTCTTTCTCATGTGTCTTGTGTATCTAGCTTGGATTTTAGTAATACTATACTTGCAGCCATAATTAAATCTTGAAAAATATTGTATAACAACTTTGGTGTGTTTCATGCCTTGAATTACAGGTGTTTTCCCCTATATTTAATTTCTTTTGCCTTAGGGTAAGTAGCTTGCTTGAAGCTACTGCTTCAGTGGTAAGTGATTAAGTAGCTTCAGACATCCTCCTGTCTCCATCTATGTGTTCCCCCACCCTGCACACCCTAAAAGATTACAGACGAGAGCACCAGGCCTGGCTTTTTAAAGGGACCTGAACTTTGCTTGTGCCAGCAAGCACTTTATATACTGAGCCATCTCTCTAGCCTTAATTTTCTGTTTTATAAATTTTCTTTTATATGAAACATGTACTAATCACTACTTCTAAAACATGAGCTCTTTAATCATACCAAACAAAATATGAGCCTTCAAAAGAAAAGAAATATACTAGAATTACTATAACTATTAACTATACTAATTACAAGATGGCTGAAAAGTAATTATATAATTAGTTAATATTAATATCGGTAATGATATTAATATGACTATCAAAATAGTGGCAAGTACTAAGAATAAATATAGTATTTTTAAACTTTACCTACTATAGAATATAGAGGGATGTCCCATGTTTTAAAGACATTCATTCAGCAATCACATACAGCAGCTACTAGAGCCATACAATATAAAAATACACTACACCAGGGTTTCCCCCAGTTATTTAGAAACTCTATAGTTATTCTATTTCTTGTCTACTTGAGAAATAGGTGGAGAGTCATCTGCCTCTTTGTACAATATTAAGCCTCTGGAAAACACTTAAAGGGCTTTATAAAATAGAAGATTCAGTCTTAAAAACAAAGTGACTGGGTTACTGTTAAAATACTGTCTGTAAATAGAACCAAAAGTCCAGGCTTTGCATTTAAAAAGAAAAGATCCCTCAGTGAGAATACAACCAAAAATACTAAGAAATGCCTTCTTACCAGCACATTTCAGAAGATCCTTACACTACCAGGCTCTCATTAATACACATCACCAGCAGAGGAGTTTAGGATTAAGATTCTGTTTTAAACTCCAACTCTTTTAGTGCACACAAATCACCTATATCTAGTGTTTATTCAGATGTAAGTATACAGTATAAGTACACAGGTAAAAATACTAAATTATGTAAATTTTGACAGAAAAGCAGAGGCAACAATATGCACTAATGAACCCAATGGAGAAGACATAAATGGACAAATATCCAGGTAGTAGAATAATCAGTTCTACAACTGCGTTTGCAAGAGGCCAGTTCGAAAGGCATAAAATTAGAAAGACATTGTCTGTTTTATTTGATGATAGGAGATCTTTCTTTGGGTTGATAAACTAAGCATAAGACTTTATGAGGGCAAGGACTTTTGTTCAATTCTATATATACAGCACTAGAAGAGTACTCAGTAAGTGTATGTGGAATGAAAGAGAAAAACCATTGCTTAGGGAAAACACGTTTAAGCAATAATTTTAACCTCTTGATAATTGAGATGACATAACAGAAAACACATCAAACTCCAGAAATGCCGTGGCTTTGATAATTGATAAAAATATTTTAATTACTCACTAAATTAATGAAAAACATACTACCCATTCTACTATAATCTTCACTTTTTCTTAAAAATTAAATAGTTATAAAAAATATGTACAACAAGTTTGTGGAATTATGTTCAAACAAAAATGAAAGAAAAAAGATCATATTATATTCAGTTTTTCTTGGCTATTTAAGCTATTTTTATTTTAAACTTGAAAATGGTAAGTTAACAGATATGTAAAAAGCTAGTTCATTAGGCAGTCACCCGACACTGAAACAATATGAGAAAACTCACTGAGAAAACATTTCTTCTACAACACCCTTCAAATTCAGACACCAGCCACCTGTGGTTGCCATTTGGAAGCCAATTTTAAAAATGTTGACATATGCAGTTACAGAAATAGTTGCAAGATTTCCTGGAAAGATACTGTGTCCATATACATTTGTCTTCCAAAACTGTTTCAGATCCCGAGCAAATGTCTTACTCTAACCAGATCAAGAATAAATGACTAAACAATCATTTATCCCAAAGCTCAAGAATTATGATGTCATAAATGATCATTCCTAGCAAGAAAAGTATTTTCAGAACATCTATGAGATATGAAAATATACTAATTTCTATAATGCCATTTTAAGAAAACTTTATAATCTGCTTAGCTATATTCACTGAGGATTGACAATATTCATGAGTCAAAAATATGTGTTCCTAACATTAGGACCTTTTAATTTAGGCCAGACTATTATTTCATCAGATTCTGAAAATTAAATGAGATAAAGGTTTGAGTATGATTTCTTAAAATTGGCTGGATATGGCAGTGCTCACCTTTAATCCCAGCACCCAGGAGGCAGAGACAGGCAGATCTCTTCAGTTTTTGCTCTATATA
>NW_004949250.1:45807-47240 GCF_000317375.1 Microtus ochrogaster | reverse complement strand
CACGTACTGCCTTTGGGGGAGCCTAGGCAGTTTGGATGCACTACTATGTTTTAAATACTATTCTATGTCCAGTGGCTCATCTGGCCCCTCAATACCTGGGCTTTGTTCTTGGAGTTTTCACAAACTAGATTAATAACCCGTTTCTGTGTTTCTTAAGTCATTGTAAATCTAAAATAACTAATTAGGAGAAAAGAGAAATGAAAGGGACAAGGCCAGATGATCACATCCAAAGTTATGAGAACTGGCAGCAAGCACAAAGGATAGGAAAGGCAAAAGTGAAAAGATCCACTGGGCCCGATGGCACAGGTCTATAGGTCCCAGCCCTCAGAAGACAGAGACCAGGAGGGGCAGGAGTCCCAGGCCGGTCGGGGATACATGACACTTTTTCTAAACAAATAAAAATTGACATTCACAAATGCATAATGATACAGAATGTCAACTCTACAATATGAGCAGTGCTGGAGTAAAATACTATAGGTTCAGAATCATATTAAACTAGAAAACTTAACTAACACTGTCATTATCTTCTGTGAGATGCTCATGTCAGAGAGCTCATACTTTACCATACTATGCTTGATAAGGCTTTATTCTTTTTAAAATGGTATTTATTTTTTTTTCCTGATCATAACAGAAATATTTTACAGCTGGGGAGGGAGATGGCTTGGGATAGCAAAAGCAGTACTTACACAAACTTTAAGTGTTTTCCCTCAGATATATTCCATGTTAGTTATTTTTGTTAATTGTTACCTGCTTATTAGACAAAATTATTGTCTTTTACAACAAAGTTTCATAAGCCACAATTCTTAAATATTTTTCTTGTTAAATTGATTGGTAAGTTGTTCCACTGTCAATTTTCATTTATATACAATGCATAAATGCTCATTTTAAAAATAGCTTGAGTGTATACATTATAGTATTTTTTATAAAATGTTTTATACCAACCCTAAATCCAGCACAGGAGAATAAACTATAGTATATAAAGAATGAAAATAATCCTACAAAGACTTCCAGTTGGGAAAATGCCCACCAATAATGCTAGGTTTTAATATGTTATTTCCCAAAGGTTATTGTACAAACTGAGACATGGAAACATGATGACTAATTTCAATTGTTCGCATCATTGACTTAAGAAACACCTAGGGTGTTAATGAGGCATACTGTGTGTCTGTGAGGGTATTTCCAGAGAGGATTAACCAAGTAGGAAAGGCCCATCCTGACAGTTAATAGCACCAAGTAATAAATATGGAGACTCAAGCAAAAAATAGATTTTGGAAAATTATTTTACATGTTCTTTTCTTATGCCAGCAATGGACAACTTCTTTAAGAGTTCTCAATATTTAAGTAAGAGAGTTCGAGGCCAGCCTGGTCTACAAGAGCTAGTTCCAGGACAGGAACCAAAAGCTACGGAGAAATCCTGTCTCCAAAAATCCAAA
>NW_004949250.1:30762-45707 GCF_000317375.1 Microtus ochrogaster | reverse complement strand
CAAGTATTTATTGAATAATTATTATCTGTTAGTTAATTATAAGCTGTATTAACATAATAATAAAGAGCTTCTTTATGTACTGTTTCAGGAAATGAAGGGTATTTACAACATTTTACCAAAATATGAATGATAAATCATCCTAACATGAACTATAGTCTAAGACTTTGCTAAAAAAGAAAGGAGCAGATAAGGACAGTAAAAACACTATTTAATCAAAGCCTTGATGTTTGAAAAGGGAGGCACAACACATCTCAAACTCCTTCCATGCATTGGACTTGCTAAGTTCTACAGAATGCACAATGGTAAGCAAAGCTGGGCTTCTAAGGATGCTGATTCCCCATTTCCTCTATTTATTGAATGCTATACAAACACATTTAAATCTTGACCTTACATAGATGGGGCTTTGGAAAAAAGGCAACAGAACATATTCTAGAAAAACAGCGTTAGCTACTGCACATATTCTGTAACAAACTAATATTGAGCATGTACTGCTGTATCTCTGTAGTATCACCCTTCATTCATTACTGACCTGCTTTCTTTTGTTAATGTGAGAGAAGAAAAAAAGGAACACGGCTGTCTTAGTTAGACTAACTATTGCGAGGATGAAACACCACGACCAAAGCACTTTGGAAAGGCTTTATTTGGCTTATACTCCAATATGGCAGCTCAGCATCAAAGGCAGTCAGGACAGAAACTCAAACAAGACAGGAGCCTGGAGGCAGGAGCCAATGCAGACGCCATGGTGCTGCTTATTGGTTTGTTCCAAGCAACTTGCTCAACTTGCTTCCCTAAAGACCTCAGGACTACCAGCTCAGAGTGGCGCCAGCCACAATGGGCTGGGCTTTCCCACATCATTCAACAAAGAGAATGTCCTACAGGCTTGCCTGCAACCAGATCATTTGGAGACATTTTCTCAGTTGAGGCTCCCTCTTAGATGATTGTCACTTGTGTCAAGTTGACATAAAACCCAACAGTCTAGAACATAACATGATCACCCCCCTTATGACTGCTAACAATGAGGTCTTTACTTTCTTTTAGGGAGTAAGGTCAAAAGGTAAGCTGAAACAGGTAACAGAAAGAAATCATTATATATATATATATAATGTTGTATCAAATTATTCATTAAGCCCACTGTATTTTAGCTACATATAATTCTTGATTGTTTATATGTCTTGCCATACATGCATGCCCACACAAAATCAAACTCACCAACTATATAACATTTAATGCATAATACCAAAAAAATAACATTAAACAAGAATTCTATAAGTATTTGTTTATAGAACCATTTGGTGCTCAGAAGTTCCAATCTACACTCTGAAAAAGCTCAAGAGCCATGTCACAGACCTATAACGCAAATATATATATATATATATATATATATATATATATATATATATATATATATATATATATATATATATATATATATATATATATATATATTTCTAAAAATGTCACTACTGTCAAGTTTAAAGCTGGCACTTGTGGCATACTCAACTCACTCCTGAGACAGCTGTCACAAGGAATGACATATACCCAAGACACCCAAAGGCTTGTGATCAGCATAAGGGTGTCCGTCAGCATAATGAAATGCCAAAACACCCACTCTGAATAGGACAAAACCTGCATGACTCCTAAATGCCCTTCAGGAAGTGAAAAGGGTGGAGGCTGAAAACCAATTCCTTAGTAGGTCACAGAGGGTCTAAGGAAGAGTTTCGTGTGGCACCCTAGAAAAATGAGCTGGGAGATGCAAACATCAGGATTCCACCAGCAGCCAGAAGGGCAACTCTCCCCAGCCCCCACCCTCTCCTCCACTCCCAGTCCCCACCCATTACCTGTACACCTCTATCCCCAGTCCATACCCCATACCTCCACCCCTCCATTCCCAACTGGCCTCCTCGTCCTCCCGTACCACACTGCCTCCCAGAGTGGCCAGACTCTGGGGTGTTCCTACCAAAGCTCTGACACAAGCAATCTTCCTCTGTCTCTCCTCTTCTTCCATAGGAGACAGAGGCTGCCTTGCTCTTAGTAGAGCCCTGCCGTAGGCGATCTTCATCTGTCTCTCCTCTTCTTCCATAGGAGACAGAGGCTGCCTTGCTCTTAGCAGATCCCTGCCACAGGCGATCTTCATCTGTCTTTCCTCTTCTTCCATAGGAGACAGAGGCTGCCTTGCTCTTAGCAGAGCCCTGCCATAGGCGATCTTCATCTGTCTCTCCTCTTCTTCCATAGGAGACAGAGGCTGCCTTGCTCTTAGCAGGGCCCTGCCATAGGCGATCTTCCTCTGTCTCTCCTCTTCTTCTGCATGAGGTAGAGGCTGCCTTGCTCTTCTTAGCAGAGCCCTGCCATAGGCGATCTTTTTCTGTCTCTCCTCTTCTTCTGCATGAGGTAGAGGCTGCCTTGCTCTTAGCAGAGCCCTGCCATAGGCGATCTTCCTCTGTTTCTCCTCCTCTTTCTTCATGCCACCTTTGTGCAGACAGGGAAAGGGTGGAGAGGAAAAATCTGTTTAGATATCAGCAGACAGAACTCCTTGGCCACTCAGGGCCCGCTGGGTGCTCACTGATGACTTTTGCTGGGTAGCACTGGCCAACCTTTACCATCACCATCTTACCCTGGCTCCTGGCTTGCCCAGGTAGGGGGCTAGGCATACTGCGGGCCGACTGCTGCAGGAGTTGGTGCTTCAAACACGCCTGCAGTGCTTTTTTTTTTTTTTGGTTTTTCGAGATAGGGTTTCTCTGTGGCTTTGGAGCCTGTCCTGGAACTATCTCTGTAGACCAGGCTGGTCTCCAACTCACAGAGATCCACCTGCCTCTGCCTCCCGAGTGCTAGGATTAAAGGCATGCGCCACCACTGCCCGGCTCCTGCAGTGCTTTTTGAATTTAAAAGAAGCTGCTGCCTAGTGAGGAGAAGCCATAGTGGGAAGTGCAGTGGTCAGGGCCAGACTCATCTGGCAATGCTCTATCAGCCTAGGTGGATGGAGAAACCAAAGGGCACCTTGCTATGCTTTATGATCACCCCCAATCCTACCATAATAAAATACTGCCTTTAAAATCTTCAAAAAAATAGCCATTTCCAGAAATGAAAGAACAGACTGTTTCCAGTAACAGTGGAACACTGAAGCTAGAATATGCCCCTGGGGCTGGGTATTTATCCCTCACACAAGTTATGTCACAGAGCAAGAGACATATCATCACTTGGCAACCTGTGACTTCCAAGGGTAACAGGAATTCTTTAGCTTACTCCACAGGTCTCCCCTACCACTGCCTGTTGAGCTTGGGATTCCAGGGACGTTACTGTGCCTGCTCAATGTTAGCATGCCTGGGATGCAAACCATGGCCCTATAATGGTGTGGCAGTCACTTTACCCACAGAGCCACCTCTCCAGATTAAATGTGTATTTACAAAATGTGCTCAATGAAATAGGGCAGCTTTGTTTGAAGTTTCAAAATGAAAGTCCTTTGAAAAATGACTTACAAAACCTACCTATAATCAGCCAACGTGACCTATAATCTAAATGAAATCAGAGAAAGTCAAGTTGCTACATTACAAAGGATGAAATTATATGCCAATAATGCAAAGAGTGTCATTAATTACTGACTAATAAAATATATGAACCCAAAATTCAGGTCTCTAAGGATGCTTCTACCACTAAGTAGTCACAGCATATAAACTCAGCTCCCAAATAGTTGTGACAAAGTCCCATGTAGTCTTTATATTCAAAATAAAATACATCTATTATGAATAGAAATATGTTACTCTTGCTAGAAAAACAGCTGGAAGGTGCTAAGACTACTGGTGGTTTTAAGAGAAATCAATCTTTCTGGCCAACAAGTTTTCAGACTACCATAAAGACTAGATACATGGACAAGGTGCATCTATGCTGAGTTAGACCAGCAGAAAATTCTAACCTTTTTAGCTCTAATTTGAAGAGGAATGTGCAAACCTAATCACATCTTCTACTTCTTGGAAATCAACATGTCTCATGAATCAAGTGAATTCTGGTCATTAGAGTCTAGTTTTCCAGGAGATCTGCCCTGTTCTAGTTCTTCCTTCTTGGAAGAACCTGGAGTAAATTTATAGCTCAAAAGATAACATCTTGGGATAGATTATATTACACCACATCCTTGCACAAATCTTCTACTGTCAAAGGTAATCAAGTTGTGTGTAGCATGAATTCAAATTGGTCTTAATAACAAAACCCCAGAATCACGTATGGGGTTAATGTAGAAATATTGGAGAAGCAGAACAGTCAGCCATTAGAGAACTGTTACCTCTAACAACACTCAGACCTAAGGGGAGATCCTGTCTCTACAAAACCTGAGACTGCTCTGAGCTCCTGTCTCTTCCTGCCTTCTATTCTTCTCTCTGCTCAGCCATATCACTCCACCTTTCTAGTGCTGGGATTAAAGGCGTGTGATCCCAAGTTTTGGGATCACCTTTGTGTGAACTCTGTTTCACTTTTAGAAAGATTTAATCTCTTTTAGTCCAATGTGGTTTGAACTCACAGAAATCCACCTGCCTCTGTTGCCAGAGTCGTGGGATTAAAGGTGCTCGCCAACACTGTCCAGCCTCTATGGGTAACTAGTGACTTAGCTCTGCACTCTGATCTTCAGGCAAGCTATGTTTATTAATCACAAACAAAATATCAATACATTTTCCCTTTTTGTCTAAAGTAAGAAAAAAATTATAACTAATATAAGAAAAACTATATACAATGAATATATACAATAATACAGACAATACATATATCAACAATGTCTAGTTCATTTGCCTTTGGCAAATTCAGAGAAAATAACACATTATCTATCTGATCACTATAAGTTCAAAGTCTTATATTTATCTTACTTTCTGTCCTATCTTGCATTACCATCCAAAACTACATTTTAGTATCTCTTATCCTTACATACTTTGCACTTCTGTGTCTTGTAAGTAAGAAAAGCTATAACTACAAATAACTAGTCTTCAGCTCCTTCAGTGACATGAGAAAGAAACAATATTAACTGAGTAAGCACAACATGCAAGTAAATGACTTTGAAAAATGTGAGCAATGACAGAAACAACTGTTTACCTGGACATTCACAGACGGTTCCTTTACAACACTGAGGCATTCATCTTCAATCTACAAGCCTAGTATATGACAGACTTTTCTATGAAAGTCAATGAGACATACACTGTCAAGAAGACAAAGAGCAGTCTACAGAGGGGAAAAAGATCATCACCAAACCCACATCTGCCAGAGAGCTGATCTCCAAAATATATAAAGAACATAAGAAACTAGACATCAAAATACCAAACAATTCCATTAAAAGTAGGTTACAGAGCTAAACAGAGAATTCACAACAGAAGAATCTCAAATGGCTGAGATACACTTAAAGACTTTTTCAACATCCTTACATCTCAGGGAAACACAAATTAAAGAACTCTGATTGTACACCTGTCATAATGGTTAAGATGAAAATGCTAATAAGAGCCGAAGTTGAAGAGGATGTGGAGTCAATGGGACATTCTTCCACTGTTGGTGGGAGAGCAAACTCATACAACCACTTTGGACATCAGTATGGCAGTTTCTTAGAAAACGGGGAATCAATTTACTTCAAGAGCCAGCAATACCACTGTTGGGCACATACCCAAAGGTTGATCAATCATAACATGAGGACACTTGCTCAACTATGTTCATAGGAGCATTATTTGTAACAGTCAGAACCTGAAAAGAACCTAGATTCCCCTCAACTGAGGAAGAATGGAGGTCATTGCCTGCAGAAGTTTGATGATTTACAACATGATACAACAATGCTCGCTTAAATAAGCTGCAGATATCAAATAATTTAAAAGTGAACAGAGGAGCCATGCTGTAGAAGATGTGTAAACTTTCACTAAATGCCTTATCTACCTGGTCACTTCTATTTTCTGTATTTACCCTGTACTAGATAGGATCCCGACTCAACTCTGGGAACCAATACCAAGTCAGTTACTCAAAGCTCCAGATAGGTGGATTTTTCTTGGAATAGACTTAGAAGTCAGACACCAAGTAAGGGACAATGGGGCAATTTAAAGGCAGGGTAAATAGAGCACAATAATATAAAATGAGGAAAGAAGAATCATGGAAAATGATATTAAATAATGTGGGAGCAAGAAGGCAGCATAGAGGACTGAATACTAAGAGAATAACTAACATTGGTTTTGAAAAACCATCTGGAAGCCAACTATTGTAGAAGCTGCCAAAATACACACATATGAATATGTAAAAAGAGTGTAAGTGGAGTTACCTACTAACAAATGATGATACCCTAGAACAATAGTTGAACAAATAGATTTATAATGCTAAGAATGGGATACTCAGCCGGAGATGGTGGTGCATGCCTTCACTCCCAGCACTTGGGGAGCAGAGGCAGGCAGATCTTTGGAAGTTTGAGGCCAGCCTGGTCTTCAGAGTGAGTTCCAGGACAACCAGAGTTGTTTCACAGACCAACCCTGTCTCAAAAAAAAAATCAAAGGAAGAAAAAGAAAAAGAGAAAAAATAAAAAAAAGATACAGGGTACTCTTTGTGAGTCGTTGGCCAGTGGATCCCAAACACTCTCAACAGGCTATTGACATTGAACTTCATTACCCTCCAGGACTCGACAATAAACACCTACTACTGGACATAACACATGCTTGACTCACAGAAATGGAGAAGTCAACCTGTTAATGGTTTATGAGTTTTCCTTCTATGTGCTATGTACACTACTGGAGAATAAGAGTAATCATCACAATGACCTCAGCATAATCCTGTAAGATACAATAATGAGTGTTCTGTCAAGATTTGCCCAGTGGTGCAACAGTGGCACAAATGCCATGGGTTATCAGCAACACTCTGAAAGTAGGAAGTTCCAGTCTCCAAGATGGAACACATATCTGGCACCAATATCAGGGTCTATAACCTCTAGCTACATGGGTTGAGGCCTTAAGCAAAAAATATCACTATTTTTTTTACTAGGCTGTGAACACAATACTAAGCCAACTCCTAATGGCTTTTGCAATAGATTAATCCAATTCTTAGTCTTCATCAGACTTGCTTCTTTGGCGGTACATGGTCATTTAACACACATATTTACATCTGGTCAAAGTCAGGAGAATTAAATGCTGTGAAATGTAGAGTCCTATGTGGTATGTGAATAAATCATAGTCCTTCATCCTGTGGCTCACAGATACCTGCACAGAACAGAGCAGAAGGAATGTAACAGACAAAGGAAGTAGATTATTCCAATGAAACAATACTTTCTACACATAAAACAGCAGTTGCAAATATGAACAATAAACAGTTGTGACAACATGCATGAGATGTGCAAGCTCAATATTTTAGAGAAAAATCCCAGTCTGAGGAATGGAGTTGGGTGGAAAGTCTCATCCACATGTGATGAGGTATAGATAATTTCTATCTGCCCTATAGTGAAATTCAGTTTACTTTAAGGGTGTTGTCTCACCATGTGTCAGCAGAAGGCCAAAAACCCAACAGTACATGTGCAATATAAAAGTGGATGTTAAAAATTATTTTAATGAAAAATAAAGAGGACACATGCAGATTGGTTTCACAAAAAACATGAATGTGGGAGATGGTGTGGTTCAGGTTAAACATGATATATATATATGAAATGGACTGACAAAAGCTCTTATGTTTACTAAGTTTTATTATGAATGAGATTACTGACACGAGTGACATTAAGCACTGCATAGCTCAAGGCATGTTCAAAAATATTAACCTTTACTAGGTGATTTTTAGCATTCTAAATAGAACAGCCTCCATAGCTATTCTCCATTTGGATGTGTAGACACTGACAGGTATAAGGTCTTTTGACCATGTGGTTTCATTCCCGCAATTAATACACCATCAACTTAAAAAGGAGAAAGAACACACATCCATACATTCTGGAAAAGGTTGCAGCAGAAGCCCAAAAACCTCGTTAATAGGTACAAGTGAGTGACAACTAAACATGGAGCTAGACATTTCACATTTTCTATGTTACCTGGTATCTCTCTCTGTTCTTAAACTGATTTCATCATTTTGAACACCATCCTATATATTGTACTCCTTACCTTTAATGTGAATACTATGAGAGTAAAGCTCTGTCCTAGCTAGGTTTGTGACAACTTGACATAAGCAAGAATCATTTGGGAAAAAGAATATTCTACTGAAAAAAGGCTACCATCAAACTGACCTGTGGGAAAGAATGTGGTCTTTTGTCTGGGGATCTGTGTTACTGCTGATGCCCAGCGTCTCAGCTCATTGTGGATAGTGCCACCCCTGGGATGGTGGTCCTGCACACTGTAGGAAGGGATGCTGAGCACTCATCCATGACTTCTTCTGCCTTTGCTTTTTAACCAGTTTGAGTGCTTCCCTGCATTAGGATGGAGGTTTAGGGACAAAATATCCTTGCCCTCCCCCATCAATCCAGAAACTGGCTGGAGCTTGTGGACTGCAAGTGGAGAGAGAGTCCCTCTAGAAAGGTATGCTCACAAAAGTCAGCACACTCACAAAATCATGTGCAAAACAATGGACAAAAGAGGACACTTAGTTCTAGATTCCATAGTGACCCCTGAACCCAGGACACAGGTAGCACACCCCAGAACCTGCCAGTACCTCAATACCTTAACAAGCAAGTCACTTCCTTCCAACCTGTTCCTACAGGAAGCACATAACCCAGTTTGACCAAGAGACTCCCCTGGCTCAGATCTCTAGACAGGAGGACCCATCCAGGAAGTGCATTGTTAAAAGATAACTGGTGTTACACTTTTTCAGTTAAGCTTGATCTGGCTTTTCAAATCAGCTTAGAATTTTAATGGGAATTGGGAGGGGGGCAAAAATCTATTATCTTGAATTCTCTCAATGACAAAGTGTGGTGTGGAACTCTAAGCTAAAATAAAACCTTTCCTACCAATGTTGCTTTTGGTCATGCTGTATTATCACAATAGTAGTTACCTTAATGTATTTTCTCCCCCATGACTTAGAAGTGTATGTTCAGCTACTTAATGAAGGAAAACAGAAATCATACAGCCAGTGCTGTCTCACAAATACTTCCAGAACTACACAGAATGATAGAGTGAACATTAGATTGTGTGAACATTTCTCAGTTCACTGTGACAATCAGCATATGTGCTCTTGCCTTGGGAAACATTAAGTTAACTAATTAATTTATATTATTAATATATTAATCAGATTTAGTCAAATTAAGACATCTTAGAACAATTTTAATGATTGCCCATTGTTTGAACTTAATAAATAAGAAATTAAGAATAAAAATTAGCTTGATGGGTTGTTACAATTCCTTTAGGATATACTGATGGAAGAGATGGAACTTAACAGTGATCAGGAACTTCATGAAAAATACTCAAAGTACACATGTCACCTCTGATCTCTGGTGTTAAATGGACAGAGTGAAAACATCAGGTTCCCAGCTGAAGACCCCTCATCTTATGAAGAATCATTTTATTCTCAGAGCAGTTAATGTACTACTGTATTTGTGCTTTTCTTTATGAGTGTGGCATGTTCCACTTATGCAAGCTACTAAAGAGATGCCTCTGCTAAAAGTATATTGATGTAATAAATTATATGTAGATTTTGTTCTTTACCAAGGAAGATTGGTAAAGATTGGGTCCAAGTATTTTGCAGTTGTTGATTTGATACACCCTTTTACAAAAAATGTCTTTATTTATCATGTATGCTACTTTCTGCCTTCATGCATGCTGATGTGCCAGAGGAGGGCACCAAATAGAGGCACCAGATCTCATTACAGAGGACTATGAGCTGCCATGTGTTAACTAGGAATTGAACTCAAATCCCCTAGAAGAGCATCCAGTGCTCTTAATCTTTGGGCCACCTCCCCAGTCCCTTCATTTGTCTTTTTAACACCTCTCCACATTCTTCCTTCCCTCATCCCTTATTGTAGCTTTAACTATGTCTAACAAACATTCAATAGAAATCAGGAGATAGCAGGGCAAGGGTGACACATGCTATAAGTCCCACTATTCATTCAAAAAGCAGGTGGATATCTGTGAGTTCAAGGTCAGCCTGGTGTACAAAGAGAGTTCTTGAATAGACAGACTGTCACAAAGAGAAACCCTGTCGCAAACAGAACAGAAAAAGAAACTCAGCAAGACTGATATCACAAAAGCACACAAATAAGCAGGGATCTAGTTTCACTTTCTAAATGTATCTGAAGGAATGTAGGGTATTCTGATTTCATTAGAGCCCTTCTTATTTAAAAATCTAACCTGATGGGTTTGCATTTGCTTAGGGGAAGTGATTTCTTTAATTGAATCTTTGGTTTCTCTGCTATTTACATCTATTATTTTATTTTACTGTTGCAAACACAGTCAGTATTAAACAAAATTTTAAAACATCCAAACTGTACCTTAGCACAATATATTGCTTTCTGTTATGATTTCAGTATTACACAATGAATTTATATACAATGATGTCTACTTGATTATTGACACAAATCACATGGTCACCAGTAAACTGTGATATTAAGCAGGTAAAAAAAACATTAGCTGGATTCCCACACAATAACAATCACAACCAAAACATGTTAACTACAATTTCTTTTCTCTCATAGATACTTCCCTAAATTATCGTGTGTTTTTATTAGATAAACAAACGTCAGTGAGGTCATAATGGAATTGTTGGTGGGAAATAGGAAAAGTAGGGTTTTATAATCTGTAAACTTAAAATTTGAAGGTAAGAGACTCACTGCTTTGGTCTTTGGATGAATCCTTGGGTTTCAGGATGAATAGTCCTGGTACAATGGTGACTGCAGCTCCTGGATTGCCTTGTAGATATCAAGATAATCAGTGCAGTCACTTGGCCCAACAGTAACTGAGGTAGAATTTTGAAGGTCACTCATTGTGAAGTCATATGGCTTCTCACGTCCTATGTAGAAAAAAAAACACTAATTATAGATTAGCACTAAGAGTAAAGGATGACCAAACAGACATTTTGGTAGCATGAGTATACAGGCCTTGTCTAGCTCTTGGAATTCTCAGGGATTAAATCTTAGTGAAACAATTATCCAAGTATTGAGAGGATAAAATTCAAATATGTTGCTATGCTACACATCATGAACATTGTGGATCTGCTAGAGCCTTCTAACTCTAGACTAATAATTTCAGTCATGTGTCCTCCATATGTCAAAAGTTATCATGAAAGAAGAGAATATTAACTTTGTGGTTCCTATCTCTCCAGTAATTAATAACACATGATAAAAAGTCTCTAATCAGGGGGCTGGAGAGATGGCTCAGTGGTTAAGAGCATTGCCTTCTCTTCCAAAGGTCCTGAGTTCAATTCCCAGCAACCACATGGTGGCTCACAGCCATCTCTAATGAGGTCTGGTGCCCTGTTCTGGCCTGCAGATATACACACAGACAGAATACTGTACACATAATAAATAAATAAATATTTAAAAAAGTCTCTAATCACTATTTTCTCCAACAGCATTTCTGACACATTTATAGAAGCAGTATCCTAAACAGACAATTACAAATAGAAATGATATCTGTGATGTCGATGAAGGAAATAAGCAATATTACATGCTGTCAAGTTTGCCATAATTTTAACATTGGTCAAATTAAACTTTTGTTAAATTTTAACATCTTCCCATATAAATACCGTAAGGCTGCACAGCTGCACTTTATCTAGAAAAATTGTTTAGACATATAAACTTTTCACATAAGTAAGTTTCACTGACTTTCATGGCTGAATAGAATTGTAATTCATGAGGTCTGATCTTTGTTGTCAACCCAATGATATCAAGAATCAAAAAAAGACAAGCAAGTAGGCACACCTGTGGAAAATTTTCATGAGTGGATCATTTGAGGGGAGCAGACAAACCCTAAATCTGGGCTGCACTTTCTGACAGAACCTCACATAAAAAATACATGAAAAGGAAGCTTTTGCTTTTTGCTTTCTTTTCATCATTCTTGCTGGAAAGTCATCATTCTGTGACTGAGGCATTCATCTGCCAGCATTAGAACCAACTTCTTTATAATTCTCATGTAGGTGGAAGTTCATCAGCTCTCCAGGAACACTCCTGAACTCGGGCACCAGAAATTGAAGAAGAGACCAGAAAATGGAAAGATTTCCAATTCTCTTGGATAGGTAGGATCAACATATTAAAAATGGCAGTCCTACCAACATCAATCTATAGATTCAATGCAATCCCCATCAAAATCCAAAGACAATTCTTCATAGACCTTGAAAAAATAATAATCAACTTTATATCAAAAAACAAAAAACCCAGGATAGTGAAAAAATCCTGCACAATAAAGGAACTTCCAGAGGCATCACCATCCCTACATCAAGCTCTATTACAGAGGAACCATAATGAAAACAGCTTGGGAATGGCATAAAAACAGAGAGGTGGACCAATGGAATCTAATTGAAGACCCGGATTTTAACCCACAAACCTATGAACACCTTATTTTTGACAAAGAAGATAAACTTATACAATGGAAAAAAAGAAAGAATCTTCAACAAGTGGTATTGGAATAATTGGGTGTTAACATGTAGAGGAATGAAAATAGATCCTTATCTATCCCAAGGCACAAAACTCAAGTCCAAATGGATTAAAGATCTCAAAATAAATCTGATCACACTGGACCTGATAGAAGAAAATGTAGAAAGCAGTCTTCAACTCATGGGCACAGAAAACTACTTCCTAAATATAACACCAGAAGCACAGACACTGAGAGCAACAATAAAAAAATGGGACCTTCTGAAATAGAGAAGCTTCTATAAAGCAAAGAAAACAGTCAATAAGACAAAAAGTCAGCCTACTGAATGGAAAAATATCTTCACCAAGCCCACATCAGACAAAGAACTGGTCTCCAAAATATATAAATAACCCAAGAAAATTGACATTAAAATTCTAAATAACCCAATTAAAAACTACAGTACAGAACTAAACAGAGAATTCTCAACAAAAGAATTTCAAATGGCCAAAAGACACTTAAGGAAATGTTCAACACCCTTAGCTATTAGAGTAATACAAATCAAAACAACTCTGCAACACCATCTTATACTTGTCAGAATGGCTAAGATCAAATCACCAAAGATAGCTCATGCTGGAGAGGTTGTGGAGTAAGGGGAACACTCATCTATTATTGTTGGGAATGCAAACTAGTACAACCACTTTGGAAATCAGTATGGCAGTTTCTCAGAACATTGGGAATCAACCTACCTCAGGATCCAACAACATCACTCTTGGGCATATACCCAAAAGATGCTCAATCATACTACGAAGGCATTTGTTCAACTCTGTTCATAGCAGCATTATTTGTAAAAGCCAGAACCTTGAAACAACCTAAATGCCCCTCAACTGAAGAATAGAAAAAAATGTGGCAATTTACACATTTGAACACTACTCAGTGGTAAAAATGACATCTTGAATTTTGCATGCAAATGAATAGATTTACAAAACACTATGCAGAGTGATGTAACCCAGACCCAAATAGGTACTAGCTATAAGCAAATGATATTGAGCCTACAGTTCATGATTCTAGAGAACCAAAGTAATAAGGTGAATCCTAAGAAAAAGATATATCGATCCACCTGAAAAGTCAAAATAGACAAGATTGCCTGACAAAATTAGGTGAATCCTAAGAAAAATATATATAGATCCACCTGGAAAGTCAAAATAGACAAGATTGCCTGACAAAATTGGGGGCATGGGGGTGGGAGGAAAAGGGAAGGAGTCAGGAGAGCTTGAGGATGGGATAGTCAAGATAGAGGAAGGACATGGACGAGAACAATAAAAGAGATATCTTGATTGAGGGAGCCATTTAGGGTTAGCCATAAACCTGGCTCTAGAGAAATTCCCAGGAATCCACAAGGATGACCACAGCTAAGACCCTAAACAATAGAGGGGAGGGGGCCTGAACTTGACATGCCTTGTAGTCTGACTAATGAATACCTTAAATATCACCATAGAACCTTCATCCAGGTAACTGATGAAAACAGAGGCAGAGACCAACATTGGAGCACTGGATTGAACTCCCAAAGTCCAGTTGAAGAAAGGGAGGAATAAGAATATGAGCAAAGAGGTCAAGACCATAATGGGTACACCCACTGATACAGTCTACCTGAGCTAATCGTAGCTCACCAACTTCAGCCAGCCTGGTACAAACAAACATAGGACCAAACTAGTCCCTCTGAATATGATTGACAGTTGCATAGCTGGGGCAGACTGAGGAGCAACTGGCAGTGCACCAGGATTTATCCCTACTGCATGTACTGGCTTTTGGGGAACCTATTCTCTTTAAATGGATACCTTGCTCAGTCTAGAAATAGTAGGGTGGGCTCTGGACCTTCCCCAAAGCAATGTGCCTCTCTGAGGGGTGGGGTGGCAGGATGTGTAGCGGAATAGGAGGAGGAGAGGGAGTGGAAACTTACATTGATATGTTAATCAAAAAAGATAGTGTGGGCGCAGTGGAGAGGCTCGGCAATCAGGAATAGGCTTTGGAGGACCGGAGCAGCGGCAGACACAAGCAGGGGAAGGGGGGCGCGGCACGGTGGCGGCAGACTCAAATGGCGGGACGGGCAAGCAATAACGAGAGCAGATAGCCCGACTACAATTAAATCAAAGAGGTAGGCCTTTTGTTGGTGAGGTCACTGGCAAAAGGGGAGCCTGGTCCTGTCCTGAAGACCCTTTGGAGGGGTGAGAAGGTTCTTGGCCTGTGGCAGGAAACAGGAAAAAGAGCAAGGGCATTATGTAAGCAGAGCCATTGGCCAGCAGGGAAACCTGATCCGGTTTTAAAAGACCCATTAGATAGGATCAATAGGAGGAGATGGGCAGGCACCAAGGCAAGAATTCACCCAATAATCTGAAAAACAACATGAAAACACCAGAACCCAATGATCTTACAACAGAAGTATTTGAACACCCTAACACAGAAGAAGTGGAAAAAATTGACTTT
>NW_004949250.1:21250-27165 GCF_000317375.1 Microtus ochrogaster | reverse complement strand
TTGACAAAGAAGCAAAAAATATAAAATGAAAAATAGAAAGCATATTCAACAAATGGTGCTAGAATAACTGGATATCAACCTGTAGAAGAATGAAAGTAGATCCATATCTATCTATCACCATGCACAAAACTCAAGTCCAAGTGGACTAAAGACCTAAACATAAAACCAACCACACTGAACCTCATAGAAGGGAAAGTGGGAAGTACACTTGAATGCATTGGTACTACTTCCTAAATATAATCCCAGTATCACAGACATTGAAAGAAGCAAATAATAAATGGGACCTCCTGATACTGAGAAGCTTCTCTAAAGCAAAGGACACAATCATCCAGAGCAGCTGCAACCAAGCTGTTTACCGTTTTAAAAGCTCTTCAAGACAGTAGAGAATTACAGATAATACAACAAGGACATATTTATACATAAAATAACTCTAAATGGGTCACAATGTTGGGTAAATGTACATAGGCGCAGGAGAGAGGAAAAAGAGTATAGTTGCAAAAGAAGTAAATCGTTTAAAAAGTCTTTAAAGAGACAGAGCACAGACAGTCATAGGTTAAAAGGAGTAAAGAAAAGCCACATAAAGATGGACTATATACACAGAGTCTGTATTATGTATATTATTATGCTTTCTTTGAATTTTTTGACTGTGAAGGAGGTAAGTACAAAGAGACATTTCACTGTAAGGGCTGCTAATCTAAACCAGCAAGTATATTAAAAAGTTATCATAAATTCCAAATTTGGGTCTAAGGATATGTTGCTTTGGAAAAGAGGTTCTTCTCTTGTTTCCACAGAGGATGAGAACCTGTGAATTGCTTTCAGACTAATATGGCTTGACAGACCATGATCCCCTAAAAGGTTGCCGTGAACACCCCTAAAAATTACTTCACACAACTGCTGAGTTAAACCTAACACACAGGTTAGGTTTAACCATGAAAGGCCTGATTTACAGCACCCTCAAACAGCAGGAAGAAGTTTGGACAAAACTACAGCCTTACGTATGTATTCACAGCAGCGCACTCCCTTTTCTTATTCCTTATTCTGAACCTTGTATATGGCAGGGGGAAAGAAGAATCTTAACATTAGTGAGTGCTAGTCACCTGTCCGATGGCATGGTAGGCCAGGCTAGAATCTTGTCTTCCACTGTCTTATCAGTTCAATACTACATTTCTCAGAAACTAATCTCAGCAAGTTCACAATGGCTGTTTCATTCATGTAATGTGGCAACTGTCTGGCCAATACTTATCTTCCTGATTATACTCCATCACACACACACACACAAAGTTCCTGTAGCAAATCAAGAGTAGAACTGAGTGATACTTTGTCCCAAACTGAATGCTATTTTAATTGAATTATAATCTTATTTTACAAGATTTCTGAGGTAGAAGCAACATACAGATTATATGGGGCCAAGGGGAAGGCAGAACAGAATACACAGAAAGAACATGGGTTTGAGAATATTGGACTTAATGAGATCAAGTATTTTTCAAAAACTTCTAAAATTACATTTATTTATGTATGTGCACAAACAGGTTTTGAGTTTATGTGTACTGTCAAAGGATACCCTTCAGGAATCGGTCCTCTCCTTCTACCATGTAATTCCTGAGGAATGATCTCACTTTCGGAGGCCTGGCGGCAAGTACTATCTCGCCAGCCCTGAGCTCAAGCCTTAATTGAAGCTCACTTTATAAGACAGGATGCGGTCTCTGTTTGGCTCTGCTTGGCTCAGCACCACAACAAGGTGACCCGGCCCCATTCATGACACAGTACTATTATACTATCTTATATTGTTAATATCTAAACTGTATTATAACACACACAATTCAATATTTAATAAATACAGGAATATATTTTAATATATCAGATGAACTTCCATTCTTTCTAGATCCTATACCTCATTATGTTATAACCAGAATAAATTTATCAAACAAACATGATCTTGCCCAGTTCTGTTTTAGAATGTTATGAAGGCAACTTGCCCTAATGAAATTTCCCTGCCAGCACGTTAAAGGCCTTTTTCCTTCGAGGGATTTTGGTTCTTGGTTCCTCAACCTTTCCTTGGTTTTTGGGTTTTTAATTTTTTCTTGGGTTGGGCTTCCAGTTAAAACTGTATTTCAGTGTTTATTTGCTTGCCTGGTTCTGTGTAATCTCCTGGATAACAAGAGCCACATCACACTCAAGGTGAGTTCGTTTGTCTTCATGGGGCTGGAGGTTAAACTTAGGACTGTGCAGTTGCTAGGCAAGTGCTCTGCCCGAGCCTTGTTTACATTTTTTACTACTTATATAAGTGTGTATATATGTGTGTGTCTGAATGCCACATGTGCGGTGTAGGTGATCATGGTGGACAGAAGCGAGTAAAGATTGTTTTTAATTTATTTTTATTTCATGTGCATTGGTGTTTTACCTGCACGCATGTCTGACTGAAGGTGACAGATCTCCTGGAAATAGAGTTACAGACTGTTGTAAGGAGAGGGCTGCTTGTTCAACTCAGTCACCTGGCTAGCTTAGCCCTGAAATAACCACACAGAAACTGTATTAATTAAATCACTGCTTGGCCCATTAGCTCTAACTCTTTATTGGCTAACTCTTACATATTAATTTAACCCATTTCTATTCATCTGTGTATGGCCTTACTGTGTATGCCTTACTGTGGCAGTGCCTTACTGGGAAAAATTCCCAGTGTCTGTATCCAGCGGCTCCATGGTGTCTCTCTCTAACTCTGCCTCCTTTCTCCCAGCATGCCATTTAGTTTTTCCCATGTACCTACATTCTGCCTTATCAACAGGCCCAAAGCAGTTTCTTTATTAACCAATGAAAGAAACACAAAGACAGAAGGACCTCCTACACCAACAGACAGTTTTGAGCTGCCATGTGGGTGCTGGAAATTGAACCCAGGTCACTGGAAGGGCAGCCGTGCTCTTAACCACTGAATCATGCCCAGCCTTATCCAGTTTTATAATCACTGCATATTACAGTTGCACATAACATTCTTTTATATAACAGTTATTCCTGTATATAATACAATAATAAATTTCTGTGCTCTCCAAAATACCAGTTTAATATAATGAATCATCTTCATCTCTCTGAAAATAACTTAGTGTGTGGGGGGGGGGCATGGAAACCTTTTTAAGTATGGCAAATCTAGTGATTACAGACAAATGTTCTGAGTTGCTAATCTAAATGTAATTTTAAGATGCATGAAGCCAAATCTGAATTATTTTCTAGAGGAAGAGAAAAGAACTTGATATGGGATGTAAAGAGGGCACAGTTCTTTTATCTTGGCTCCTTTCTATATATTACTAGATAGGATATTGTCAACACACCCAGAGGCATGGATCATGAGAGAAGAAATAAAAAAGGAAGTTGTTACTCAGTCTGGAATGTTACCTTAAGACCACAGGTGATAAGACAGGATGACTAACCAGAAAGACAGAGGAGCATGTATTACTAACAGCACTGTGGTGCCACCACACTGACACAGACAGTGTACATCTGACTTCTCACTACTTAGGAAACATCCTGTAACTTGTTTGTTGGCTTGTGAAGTTAGAGATATAGCTCAACCTTGGCTATATAATACATTTAAGGCCAGTCTAGAAAAATGACTCAGAAACAAAGTAAAACAAAATAAAAAAATGGTATTATGTGAGTGTATTATATATGTGTGCACACATAAATAATCTATCTTAATCATGTCCAGTAAAGGCACACAGAGGCAGTCACACTCCAGCAGCAGAGGATGAGCTCCCAATTCTTTGTTATAAAACCTATCGTTTTTTCAAAAAGAAAGGAAGGAAGGAAGGAAGGAAGGAAGGAAGGAAGGAAGGACAGACGAATGAACAAACGAAAGAAAGAGCAGGCTCCTTATAGAAATGGCTGATTTCAGAAGCAGAGCAAGCCAAGCACAAGATGAATCAGGTACAATTTGTTCTGCCAGAAAAGAAATAGACAGTGAACCACATAGGAGCAGGATAAAGGGGCAATGAAGCCAGTTTAATGCTGTTTCCATGACTAAACTGGGGACAATTGAAATAGCACAGTGAGACAGTAACAATTCACAAAATCTTACATAAAGTCAGAGACATTTAATCTCTACTTTAAGTTAGTAAAAAAGGGGGAAAAAGAGAAGCAATTTTCAAAAAGCAGAGAGAAAATGGAAATAGAAATTGCTAATCAGCATTTAAGTGATAAATTTAGGTAGGTATCATCAATGACACCAGGCCAGCACATGAAGATTTGATAAGAATTAAAAACTAAGATAATGGCACAATTTTGGAGTTTATTTCCACAGTTATGTTGTGTTACATTCATTGCTAGTGACATGGTTTGGTACTGAGGGCCTCTGGATGAAATTCACTAAGAAGGGCATGGCATCTTTTCTTGATATTCCTGCTGGGAAAGTATCACTTGCCTGGGGGCATGAGGGAATAATTCATAGTTCTACAATGAGGGCTATGATAGAAAATGCAGGCTTATACTTTGCAAAACTGCCAAAGATATAGAAGATGGGGAAACTGAGGCCAAGTATGTCTGAAAAATATTAACATAGTGTGTATTATTGAACAGTAGTATAAGGATTATATAATGGGGCTTTGTTTTTAGAAACCAGACACTGTAGTGTTTCATGGTATAGGCACACATGTCTGAAGCTTCCTCAGAATTCTACAAAAGACTAATAGAACTGTTTGTGTTGAACGGATATATTTATGCATGGAGACAGAAATAGTAAGCAATTAATGAAATACAGAAGAATATTAACAATAAAAGAAATCCAAAGGAAGGTATGCTGAAGAAGGATGCTTAAATCCCACACTAACTCAGAACTGAGAATAACAGAGGGTTAATTATTTAGGGGTAGACTCACAAATCACAATCCTCTGCTGGATTTGGTTGTTGAGAGAACAACAACCACATCCCGAAGAGGGAAAAGAGGCCAGAGGCTAGCTTTCTTGAGTAGGAATTCTATTTTCAGAAACATTCCAATCAGAAAAAATACAGTACTTTGAGTATTATCATAGACTTTTACAAGTGAAACAGAAAGATTAAAGGTGCCAGGTTAAAGTGTGTGTGTGTATGTGTAAGAGAAAGAAAGACAGAACACAGAGAAAGTAGCAAGTGTTGCTGTATTTTAAGAATTTAAAAATTATTAATAATATATTCTATAATTTTAAAAACAGAAGAGCATGCCACTAGTAGTAATGGACATTGGCCAAAAGAAGAGAAAGCTGTAAACAGGTTTTGATTCTTAAAAATAAACAAAGCAATTATAATACAAAGGAAGCTTTGGGAGAAAAGTGTTAATAGCAGAAAACCATGCTTCTAAAAAAGTTAAGGGGGTCAAGAAACCATAACGTTGAACGGTATTTAAATGCTTTAAACCATAGATCCCACTAATCAAGTCTGAATGAGCATTTTTATTGCAGAACCAAACTCTCCAAGACCTTTAGATAGACTCACAGTCAAGCATCTAGACTGGGAAGTCAGTGAGAAAAGGAACCTTGATATATGCACCCTGGAGTGGAGAACATAAACCCTGATCCTCACACACAGCTCAGTAAAGGTTTAGTGAAATGAAGGAATAAAATAAGTGAAGTATCTAGGATGGGGATGGAAGAAGCAGTTTTAAGAAAATAAAATGCAAAGTCCAAACATCACTGTTCCCCAAGTTAGATCAATTTGTGAAGGTAAATAAGATACTTAAGCATTCATAGGGTAATGCAGAGAAACACCTCCCACCATACTAAACTGACTCTCAAAATCTTTTTTTTTGATTATTTGTGCCATATAAAACTCAGAGGGCTGGAGAGATGGCTCAGTGGTTAAGAGCATTGCCTCCTCTTCCAAAGGTCCTGAGTTCAATTCCCAGCAACCACATGGTGGCTCACAACCATCTGTAAAGAGGTCTGGCGCCCTCTTCT
>NW_004949250.1:16956-20235 GCF_000317375.1 Microtus ochrogaster | reverse complement strand
AAAATCAAATAACTGAAATAGGAAAATGTGGTTCTATATTTCCCTCTTTTCCCCCATGCTAATTGAAACCAGGGGACGTTTAAACAAGGACTGTTCCATGTAACTGCCCATTCCCGCATGAAAACGCTCAGATCTTATTCAGAAGCCGACTGATTCTCCAGAAAACAGAAGCCACACCTTCAATGATGCACTTAAGTCTGCACAATGTTTGGCTTCTGGAAAGACAGTTGGAGCTACATCTTCTGAGCCTGCTTCAAACTAAGGCCTGTGAAGTGTAAAGTTACAGAATCAACTGTTAAAAATCTTTGGGGGGAGGGGTGACTAAACATACTTACTATTCTTAAAGGAATAATAGTTTCTAAGAAAAAAGTCACCAACGCTACCTTCCTACTTTAGAGGAGCTTACAGAATAGTGACAGAAACTGTAGTCATTATTTGGAGATTATCATTTGCTTTCTACAATGCCCTGAAAAGTAGTAAATACATGAAGACACATGGCAGGTATTGTCCAATCACTGATAGTATTAAAATTATATTTTAACCCAATTCCTGGAAAGTTCTGCAGAAGTAGGCTTTAATAACAAACTAAAATTTAAAGGAAAAAAAGCTTAGTCAAATAGTAATGAAAACAGTAAGAAATTAACAGTATCCAAAGTATACTAAAAATTCGAACATTATCACATTTTGTTCTTCAGATTTACCAGTAAAGCTTTCCTGGAATGGGTCGTTTCAATACAAGACTTTTTTCAACGTGTCTTTCCGTATGAATGGAGCTTGTAAGACTAAAACCTCTTCAGGGGCTGCCTCATTAGAGCTCTAGCTCCAATTTCCTCTGACTCCAACATCAATGTAAAAACAGTTCCCATAAACAGGGCCAGGAATGAGGGTACAGAGAAACATCCTTTGTTTGGGTGGCAAAACCAACAAACATAAAGGTCTAGGGGTGCCATCTGCACCTATTCCCACCCACTACCCTCCCGCAGAGCATTTTAAACCTCTTCTCTCCTTGGTATTTCAGGTCTGCAGAGTTAAGGAATCCAAGGCTTCTCACATCTCAACTGGGGCTGCGGAGGTAGTGAGCTCTGGGTTCTACAGAAAATGAAGGAGGGCAAGAAACTTTTTGGGATGGAGGGACAAGGGTATGGGGACCTGTATGGAGGAAGGGGCGCACCGCAGAAA
The DNA here is from genome assembly GCF_000317375.1 of Microtus ochrogaster. NCBI lineage: Eukaryota > Metazoa > Chordata > Mammalia > Rodentia > Cricetidae > Microtus > Microtus ochrogaster. The sequence goes on along the minus strand of NW_004949250.1, from coordinate 19,056 downwards.
CCTGGAGGCTTTGCAAATTCCTGAGCATGGGGTAGAGAGGCTGCTGTACCTGTTGGGAATGGGGACAGAAGAGACGACAGGCACACTGCAGAGGGCGTGAACTCGGGCGCTTTAGAAAGCCTGGGCCATAGCCCAGCCGCGAAGGGACTGATGGTTCCTTCTCCAGTTGGGGACCGGGGGTCGCGCGGATCCCGCGGGTCTGCAGGTCTCCTCCGCCGCGGCCACCTGCCTCTCGGGCTCAGGCAGTGACCTCGGCTTCACTGTGCGCCCCGTCCACCGCCGCCAACGGCTGTGGGCGCCCTCCAACGCCGCCAACGGCTGCGGGAGCCGGAGGATGCGCGCTGGAGGCTGCGGGAAGAGCTGCGCGAGCTGGACACGCCTGGCGAGCTCACATCTGGCTGGGGGCCCCATCCTCCCTGGCTGCACCCCGCTCTCAGGGCAGGAGAAGGAGCCGTGGCGCTGGCCGCCGCTGCCGCTCGGTCAAGTCCAGCCCGCTTTCGTGCCCTGGGTGCGCGCGCAGCCGCGGACGCCAACCTTTGCCCGCACCGCGTGTGCACAGTGGCCGCCTGTCCGCTCCAGACAAAGGCGTAAGCTACACGAAGTGGCGCCGACCGGCACTACCGCGGCCCCAGCAGACAGACCTGGAGGATTTTCGGCTGCTCAACCTTAAGCAGGCTGGGCTCGGAGGACATAGCCCAGCAAGTTATTTCCGGCGATGGGAGTTGAGGCCTTCGGTGGCGTCCCCAGTTTGTGGAGAGGCTGAAGGTGACTGCGGTCCAGGAAAGGGAAGGAAAGTGGAGAGCAGGTGTCCAGACCCGACTTCTCAAGGTGGGGGCTTCTGCTGATGACCAAGGGGCTTCCTGCTGCAGGAACTTGGGTTGAGCCCCTGGTCCTCTCAGAGAGGCAGAAGGAAGGAGAAGATGCTGGCAACTCCTCAGTGCACCGGTTGTGGCCCCTCCCTGTTTGAGGTCCTTAAGGAGATGGTCTCTGTCTAGGGTGAGTCTTCTGGGTTTCCTTCGCGGACAGGAGATGCACAATCCAGAACTCAAGCTAGTGAAAATGGGTGTGACCCCGAATCTTCTCCAACTAGGTTCTGCAGGCAAAGAGTGTTATTTCTTCCAGCAGTTACCCAGAAGCCAAGGTAGTATTTTGGGTGACAGCTTTGCATTTTCCCACTAGTGGAACACTGATGGAGGGTGGCAAGGGATAACTACCCAGGCAGAGTGTTGTCACTGTGGGAAAGTGATGCCCAGCATATTGATTGTAGCTCCATTCTCTTGTCTTTCTGTGTTCTTCCCTTACGGTTTTTTTTTTTGCCTCGTTTCCTTGCTGTTCCCTCCTTTGGTGTTTGTATGTTTGTAGCTTCACCAGAGCCTCTTTATGTGGCTGGCCTAGCCAACATTTCAGCTCCATTTATGTCCCACTCTCTTGGAGAACTTACTATGTCCTTACTGTTTGTTTTAAGTCAGACCAACTGAGCCACAAAGCAATATTACCCGACCCGTGGGCACTAAATGACAATTGTCTGCCTCCTTTTTCTCAATCATAATAATAAAAATGCCCCTACCTATTTTTAAAAGGATCTCAGAAACCTCTCCCAGTTATGAAATCTCACACTAGCAACTTAAAAGCACCCCTGAAAGCTCTAGAACAAAAAGGAGGAAACTCACCCAGGAGGACATGATGGCAGGAAATAATCAAACTGAAGGTTGCATTCAATAGTATAGAAACAAATAGAATAATACAAAGAATCAACGAAACAAAGAGTCGGGTCTTTGAGTAAATGAGTAAGATAAAAAAAAAAAACCTTATGGAAACTAACCACAGAACAAAGAGAGAACATCCAAATGAACAAAATCAGAAACAAAATGAGGGACATAACAACAGACACCGAGGAAATCCAGAGAATCATTAGGTCATACTTCAAAACATGTACTCCACAAAATTTGAAAATCTAAAAGAAATGGGCAACTCTTTTGATGGATACGATATACCAAAATGAAATAGAGACTAGTCAAATCAGATATATCATTTAAATAGATATACAACCCCCAAGGAAATAAAAGCATTTATTAAAAGTCTCCTAGCCAATAAAATACC
>NW_004949250.1:14245-14816 GCF_000317375.1 Microtus ochrogaster | reverse complement strand
GGGTTGACATCCAGTTGTGCCAGCACCATTTGTTGAAGATGCTTTCTTTCTTCCATTGTATACTTTTAGCTCCTTTATGGAAAATGAGATGTTCATAGGTTGGTGGTTTAAAATCCGGGTCTTCTATACGATTCCATTGGTCGACTTCTTTGTTTTTATGCCAGTACCACACTGTTTTCATTATTGTAGCTCTGTAACAGAGTTTGAAGTCAGGGATGGTAATGCCTCCAGAAGATCCTTTATTGTATAGGATTGTTTTGGCTATCCTTGGTTTTTTGTTTTTCCATATAAAGTTGATTATTGTCCTCTCAAGATCTGTGAAGAATTTTCATGGGACCTTGATGGGGATGCAGGGCTGGTTCAACATACGGAAATCTATCAATGTAATCCATCATATAAATAAACTGAAAGAAAAAAACCTTATAATCATTTCATTAGATGCTGAAAAAGCTTTTGACAAAATTTAACATCCATTTATGATAAAAGTATTGGAGAGATTCGGGATACAAGGGTCATACATAAATATAATGAAAGCTATATACAGCAAGCCGACAGCTAACATCAAATTAAA
>NW_004949250.1:12778-13398 GCF_000317375.1 Microtus ochrogaster | reverse complement strand
TAGCAGGAAAAATGAACCAGTCACAAAGAAAGAGAGGATTTCCTTAGCATTAAATTCACCTGCAATCCCAACCCTAGAATGTGACAAAGGAAGACTTGTACACTTAGCGGAGCAAATTAAAGGACTACCATTAAATAATAATAACATCATAAGGAAAATCTTCAGCCAGCTAAGAAGAAATTAGAACAAGACGTCCCACCAAGAGGAAGCTAAACATCCTGAAGGAGGCAGAGGACAAACCCACAAGAGATTCCTGGGGTCTGATGTGGGCTGTGGGTCAGGCCCGCCTGTGCACCAGGCTTGTTCTGCTCTGTTTTGCTTAGAGATGTCGGGTTCCTTAGCTGGAGCATGAACAACAATTCCCATGCTATTGGGGACACATGTGCTGTGCAGGAGCAGAAGCATGAGAGTCGCACACACCCTTATTAACACTTGTGCAAGGGCTCTGGATGAGAGGAGGCCTTGCGGAAGCTGCAGATAACATCTGGCTTGGGTCCTGAAGTGGACCTTTTCCACTTCCATTCTGTGGAAATCTATATCTTGAGGAGTGCAAACAAACTTGAGATGGAGGTGTAGACTCTCTCAAGGATCTCTCAGTATTAAGAGCTGCAGAATATATC
>NW_004949250.1:10337-10911 GCF_000317375.1 Microtus ochrogaster | reverse complement strand
GTGGAATATGAAGAATTTTGCATTCATTTTCCTCTCTAACAGACACATTGTTGCCACACAACACAATGGGGATGTTTTCACACGCACACATACCCAATAACTATGCCAATTAGATTTGTTCTCATAAGTAACTCTTGTTACCACAGCAAACATTATAATGGAAATCTAAGCTTGAAGGCAGTTGCCATCATGCAGGCCTCAAACTCCTCCTGGCCAGCTGTGTCTCACGCATCTAACTTGACAGATCCTCTGTTGATATGGAACACCTGGGTGCACCTCAACACACAGGGTGACTACATACTTCTCAATGTTGCCCGTCAAGAGGCAATTATAAATGTTGTCATTCTGATGCAGCCATCATCCACCAGGATGAGAGAATGGGATCTGCGGTTCTGCCTGTGACCTGGACTTAGTTTTGACTCCTGGGGTTGAAAGGAAGAAGTGATGCCTATAAAGGCAGGAAGCAGGTTGGTTCCGTTGAGCTCATCCACTAGATTCAGATCTACCTCACAATTCTGCTTTTTTATTCTATTACTTTTCAATTAGAAACTTCATTCATGAAGATCTGGAATTT
>NW_004949250.1:6651-8337 GCF_000317375.1 Microtus ochrogaster | reverse complement strand
GATTTGAAGAGTACAAATTCTGAATGTCTGTGGAACAAAAGACAGCTGTGGAGAGTTAAAAGATGAGTGGCAGACCCAGAGGAAGTATCAATGATGCCTGTAGCAGACAGCGATTTCTATCTACACTGTAAGGGCTGGGTAGAAATTGGACCAAAGCTATTGGATTTGTTAAGGAGATGCTTGCTGACATCATAGGCAGACCTCGAACCTCACTGGGAATCTCAGCTGGATGATCACCCAGCAGCTCTTCACCAGTGATCCAGGAACCTGGATGGATTTTGTGTCATCTTATGTGGTTCCCAAGACTGACGGAGGATGCGCAGCAGCCCCATATTGCCATGACAACAATCTTCATCCTTGACCCAGCTGGAAGGGCTCTCATTTCCAAATAAATGTCAAGCCAAGGGCCCCACAATGATGAACAGTCAGTGTGCATGAAATGTGGTCAAAACAGAAAAAAACTCACCATTTGGCCTTTCAGTTATTGCAAAATATTGACTGAGTGTGTGTTGAGGGTGTCAGATACAGGGTCTCCACCCACACGGAGTGTGTCCAGAGCTTGCTGGGAACAAACCCTAATAATCCATGCCTGTATCATTCAGTCTGCTCTATGATGGAATATAGGTTGGTGGACAGGGGATATAGGAAACTTTTTCTAGATGAAGTGTGTGGAAGATGAGATTTTTCTGCATTTTGACCACTTTTTATACCTTCTGTGGCTCTTCATTATTGACAAATTTCTTTGGGGATAGGATGCCTTCTCTCTGGCCCAAGAATAAAGCCTATCTCCATGGAAATCGACTCTTGCTGTTGCTTTTCTGAGTCCCCACCTACATCCCCTAGCCATTCAGCCCCACTGTGGGAATCACTGGTGACTCCATCTGGACACCTTCTCCAGGTTTCTGAAATCATGGGGTTTTTATTTTGCTGTATTCATATTTTATGTGCAAAAAGGGCCTCTGTGCGCAGCTCAACTTACATACTAGTCAAGTTTATTGCTTCTCCAGAAAGTTCAAGGTCAAATGTCATTGAAGGGCATTACCTGATTATCCCTCCTTCTCTCCCTGACCACATTAAATTTCCCTGCCATCCAGTCTTCCTTCCTCTTTAGGGTTGTTTTGTAAGTTCACAGTTTTATTCTCAAAAAAAAAGTAAGAGAGACAGGGAAAGAGAGAGAGAGAGAGAGAGAGAGAGAGAGAGAGAGAGAGAGAGAGAGAAGAGCGATCAGGGGAGGGCGCGAGGACTGGCTTCAAGAAGAGTAATGAAAATTAAGATAATCAATGCCGAGTCATAGCCTCAGCTCATCCTGTCTAATGAGCCTGTGTCCTCCATCACATGGTTCTCTGCATGAGACTCTTTCTTTCTGCCCCCTTATTTGATGGTCCCTGTTCTCTAGCTGAATCTTAGTGTGTGTGTGTGTGCCTGTGAGCATGTGTGCACACAAATCCTAGAAATGGAGCATTGGTTGGTAAAGGTAGACATACAGGCGGTGCAAAGTCACCACACCTGGGTGCTGGGAATTGAACTCAGATCTTCTACAAAGGAGTCCATGTTCTTAACTGCTGAGGCAGTCCTGGCCATGGCCTTCCATTTCATGGGTGCTGCAGATCAAACTCAGGTCTTCATGTTTGCACAACAAACGCACTGCAGACTGAGCTGTCTCTCTCAGTCCTTGTGCCCTGCCCT
>NW_004949250.1:4672-5866 GCF_000317375.1 Microtus ochrogaster | reverse complement strand
CACGAGAGTGGGAACTAGGCAGCTTGGGCTAGAGTTTCAGTTTTCCCTACATCACCTCTGCACTTTTCTGCCTCTCCTATACTCCCATGGGCTGACCTCCTGTAGGTTACAAAATAGGTTCTCTTATGCAGATTCCCAGTTGGTTTAGGCCAATGGAAATGGTGGTGAGTTTAAGGTAGGACACAGATCAGGATTCTTAACCTATTCAACTACCTCCTATGTTGCACCAGGTAAATGGTGGCTCCCAAAAACATGCAGCTTCTTCCTGGAAGTTTCTTTCACAACCATGACCACAGCTCCAGCTCAACTCTTGAAATTTCTGCCAACCACAAGGCCTTCTTCAGCATTCAGATCAGTCTTGGTAGTGCCTGAGCGCTGCAGTTGTTGTCATAAGCTGTGAAAGTCTGGGGCCCCAGGTGTCAAAGGGATGCCTCCTAGACTATCCCCCTGCCTGAAGACACTGGCCTGCCGCCAGAAATGGCTGTGAAGTGGTGAGGACCATTGCTAAGGTGGTAGGACACTTTTCTCTTATATGCAAAATGCTGGGTTAGATCCCCCCACTGCATGTACCAGGTAAAATCCCAGCACTCAGGATGTAGAGGTGGGTGCCTTAACCATGCAGTTCAGTGGTTTTCAGCCTTCCCAGTGAGGTGACCTATGATATACTTCCTCAGCTGTGCTGCCCCATCCTGAAATATTTTATTGCTACATCATAACTGAAATTTTGCTACTGTAATAAATTGTAGGGTAAATAGATGTAATTTTAAGGGGCTTATGTGTGAACCCAGGTAGAGAACCCCAGAAATAGTAACTTAAAGTCAATGTGGAACAACATGAGAACCCGTCTGAAACCCAAACCAAATGAAAGATGTTCCCTCCTCTACCTAAAGACAGAGACATCCCCCTCAGGTACCCTCAGGCCTCTGACACATGATAAATGGGGTGATTTTCTCTAGTGATTTCAGGCTTCATTGCTCTGAGACACAGACACCTCCCGCGCCAGAGGGTGTGTTTAAGACACAGACGCTTCTGCTCCTCAGAGACCACAGAATAGTAGGACAAGCGTCCTCTGTACGGTTGGCTTAAGAGCATGAAATGGAGGCCAGACTGGTCAAGGCTTTCCATAGGACCTCAATGTTGTTTCTGTCACAGATACCCTGAAGTGAGCTCAGAGGTTGCATCACATCTAACCTC
>NW_004949250.1:0-2162 GCF_000317375.1 Microtus ochrogaster | reverse complement strand
TTTTGGACCAAGTGCTTTTCCTGCATGACCATTTCCCTCTGCTTCTGCAGGAACTGAAAGCTTTCTTCCAATCTCTTGAGCTCCTGTTGATGAAAAAATTGTGTTCTTTAATGGGGGTTATAAACAGTCATACATATCTAAGCACAAGGAAAGGATCCCAATAACTTGCTGGTCAGTTACGCAGGCTAAACAAAAGCATCTGGGGAAGTAAGAAACCCAGGTTTGTGGTACAGATTGATAGAAACACAGTGGTCTGCGCTAGAAAATGCACATGTTTGATGCACCCCAACACCCACATCCTTACACTACATACACATGTGCACACACACACACACACACAAAACACATACAAACACACATGCATGCACTCACACTCAAAACCCATAAGGAGTGTGTGTTAAAGAAAGAGAAATACGGAGAAAGAGAGGTCACAGAAAGAAACATCATGGTCAATGAACAGTTGAGTTTAGAATAACCACACCAGTTCTTTCAGAAAAGTCTCACAATTCTAATTCCTCAGGGACTAAAATTATTGTGGAAAAAGTGATTGGCTTAGTCAGACTATATTGAGATGATTAGCGAAATTCTTCCGCTATCGTCCCAAATCTCCCACCTTCCACCACCAGCTTGTCCAAAGCCCCTGAGATGGTCATCCAATCATCCACCCATTTTATCTGCTGGATGGGAGAACAGTCCAGCACCAAGCCAGGAAACAGGGCTGACAAGATGCTACTCAGGCTTCTGTCACTGTGAACCAAGAATTCAGAGAAAGCAAAGAGAACATTGGGATGCAGGCAGAAAAGGGAAGTCCACAGACCACCCAAATCCATGAATATGAGAAGCACTATTTTGCACTGGCACAGGAATCGCCACCTGCAATCTCACATGATCAGTGCCAAACAAAAAAGCTACAGGACCAAGAACTCACTCACTCTAAGCTCTGTACCTAGAATGCTACTGATCATAAATACATGTATATCTATGATATGTTATTGACACATCTGATTCACTCAATTGCAGCTTCGAGCACAGCAGAAAGGAAGGCTTGCCCATATTTCAGTTTTCCATAAGACAAAAACTTCCCAGAAGTTCTTGTGCATGGACACTGAAGGCAAAGCCTGGATAATATGAGGTTGTTGGCTGGAAGGGAGGATGGATGAGTAAGCTGATGGGTTAAACCTGGTAGTTTGATGCTTAGACAGTCAGTCAAATGGGCAAATGGCACCATAGCGTAGCCTGACTTGTTGCCTTCCCACACCTGTTGTTGCTGGATTTTGAGGTTACTGATCTCTTCGTCTTGGTCATTATGGATCAATTTCAAATCCTCAAGGTGGTACTTCAGCACGGTCCAATCATTCTGCATTTTCTTTTCCTCCTGCCTCAGCTCATCCACCTTCTTCTTTAGCTGAGTCCTTTCCATCAGTAGTCGGCTGTGCAGATCCCTGCAGCCACACAATGGATAGTAAGGCCCTGCCAGACTCCTTCTGCTACCCCTGAACCACCACCCCAAAAGGCCTCATGATTCCTCGAATAGATAGCTAAGAGTCTGATAGAGTCCTGACACCTACACTCCGGAACCCAAATGAGAGAACAGGTAGTCCCAGAAATTATCAAACTACTAGAAACCCCAACACCTAAAAGGATCCATGTCCCTTCAGTAGTCCCAGCTGGCCTAGCTATCTGTGGTAATGGGGAAACATCAGCATGTAGTGTGCAAACACCCTCCAAAGGAAGCCAAGTTACCCAAGGTAAGCATATTCTATCTACAGATTCAACAGCCTTAGACCTGTAAAGAATGGGCCTGAGCTCCAGAAGTTCAAGGCTGCCTGATATTCCCCTGAGAGTGTAAATACCTTTTCTATCTACAGGCTCATGAGGCACTAGGACAATGGTGGCAGGGGCTAACAGTCTCTTTCACACTTAGCAAAACTGAGTCCTAGAGACACAAGTTTAAGAGTTGCTTGCGAAGAAGCAAATAGGCTCAATCCAGAGTTGCAGACACTCCATACAGAGAAAAGGAAGTCAGAGATGGCCATTCTGCAAGTTCTGTGATCCATGTCCAGATGTACACTTACCGATAGAAGACTGTCTCCTTGCTCAGCAACTTGAAATTATCTAAGGTCTCGGTGTTCTCATTCTCAAAGTTGTTTAGCTCCATCATG
>NW_004949249.1:386420-387109 GCF_000317375.1 Microtus ochrogaster | reverse complement strand
GGCTTCTTGTTAACTTATATTGGCCAATTATTCTTATCTATGTTAGACACATGGCTCAGTACCTTTTCAGCAGGGCAGATCACATCCTGCTTCTTCGGTGTCTGGACAGGACTAGGGAGGAATGGGCTTCTACCTTCCCAGTATTCTCCTGTTCCCATTGCCTCACCTCTAATCCTATCTGGTTGTCCCACCTATACTTTCTGCCTGGCTACTGACCAATCAGCATTTATTTAAAATATAATTGACAGAATACAGAATTGTCCAACACCATTGGCCTGTGTATATTGCTAGTGATTTCACAGATGCCCCTAGTGTTTGGTCCTCAGTTTGTACATGAGATTCCAAGGTCCGAAGGTTTTTTTAAAGATAACACCTCTTCTTTAATATTAAAGATAACATGCTCTTATTTGGATAGTTGTTGTGTTACTAGCAGCCGGGCTTCGTCCCCAGCACCCGGCCACCCACTTGGCTAGCTTTACCTGAAATAATTACACGGAAACTGTATTCTTTTAAACACTGCTTGACCCATTAGCTTCAGTTTCTTATTGGCTAGCTCTTACATATTAATCTAACCCATTTCTTTTAATCTTTGTAGCCCACGAGCTGGCTTACCAGGAAAGATCTTAACCTGCGTCTGTCTGGAGTGGGAGAACCATGGCGACTCATTGACTCAGCTTCTTTCTCCCAGC
>NW_004949249.1:382226-383098 GCF_000317375.1 Microtus ochrogaster | reverse complement strand
TTTTTTCAGGTAACTTTTGATTTTTGATGGCATTAATACTGTTAACAAGCTGTTTATTATTAGTCTATAAAGACTGTATCATTTCTAAACTGCCTAATTCTTGGCTCTGTTATCAAACCATTTTCTCAAGGGTATAATATGAAAAAAAAACACTGAGTCCCAATATCATCATAACCATATAAGCTTTGCAAAATACAATTCATAGTACTAGCAAAAAAGTTATTAAAAATTTTAATGTTAATGTAGTTTGCATTATTGATTTATTAATTACCTGTTATGAGATCTGGTAGATTGTTTTAGCTGTAATAATTTTTATTAACTAGCAGATAACTGGTTGCAGAGTGGCGACTAGTGGTGATGCAACAAGTAGCAACAGGAATGGTCCTCAGCCACTTTAGTTTCCTGCTTTGGTACTGGTTAAATAGTGAGAAATACAATTTTCTGGACAAATTGTAAGCAATTAAATTAATTCTGCACATGGAGCAAAAAGCCCAGAACTCACAGGCCGGGAGCATAAATCAGAAGCTGCACAAGAGACACCATGAAGCAAGAATTCAGTAGTAGGGAAGGGGGATATTCATGACCTTTGGAAATTTTCAAGTTGCTGCACACAGTTAGCTCTACTGTGGTTGGTTTTTTTTAACTGCTTAGGTAGTATGATTGGGCATCTCTTGGGTATATTCCCAAGAGTAGAATTGCTGATTCTTTTTTTTTAAATTTATATTTTTATTAAGGATTTCTGCCTCCTCCCTGCCACTGCCTCACATTTCCCTCCCCCTCCTCCAATCAAGTCCCTCTCCCTCATCTGCTCGAAGAACAATCAGGGTTCCGTGACCTGTGGGAAGTCCAAGGACTGGCCACCTCCATCCAGG
>NW_004949249.1:379576-381527 GCF_000317375.1 Microtus ochrogaster | reverse complement strand
ATTTGCATTTCCCTGATCACTAAGGAGGTTGAACATGACCATAAATGTCTTTTGGCCATTTAAACTTCTTCTGTTGAGAATTCCCTGTTCAGTTTAGTACCCCACATTTTAATTAGGTTAATTAGAGATTTAATGTCTAGTTTCTGGAGTTCTTTATATATTTTGATGATCAGACTTATGTCTGATGTGGGATTGGCGAAGATCTTCTCCCTTTCAGCAGGTTGCCTTTTTGTTTTAATGACAGTGTCCTTTGCATTACAGAAAGTATTTGCTCAACTATGTTCATAGCAGTACTATTCCTGATGGCCAGAACCTAGAAACAACCTAGGTTCCCCTCAATAGAAGAATGGGTAAAGAAGGTGTGGCACATATATACTTTAGAGTTCTACTCAGCCGTAAAAAAACAATGATATCTTGAAATTTGCATGCAAATGGATGGAAACAGAAAACACTATCCTTAGTGAGGTAACCCATACCTAAAAAGAGGAATATGGTATGTTCCTCTCATAATCAGATTCTAGCCATAAACAAAGGACATTGAGCCTATAGTTTGTGATCCTAGAGAAGCTAAATAAGAAGGTGAACCCAAAGAAAAATGTATATTTATCCTCCTGGATATTGAAAGTTGAAAAGATCATCAAGCAAAAGTTGGGAGTAGGTAAGTGGGGGTGAATTGGGGGGAAGAGGATATGGGGAGAGAGAGGAGAGAATGGGAGAATTGGAGACAACTTGGGGCAAGGGGATAATTGAGATGGAGGAAAGGTGGATATGGGAGCAGGAAAGAAGTTTTATTCTACCCAAGGGAGCCATTTTAGGGTTAGCTAGAGTCTTGGCTCTAGAGGGGTTCCCAGATGGCAAAAGGGATTTCCCCAACTAGTTCCATGGGCAGCAGAGGAGAGGGTTCCTGTACTGGCCTTGTCCTATAGCCACATTGATGAATATCTTGCATATCACCATAGAACCTTCATCCGGTGATGGATGGAGATAGAGACAGAGACCCACTTTGGAGCACTGGACTGAGCTCCCACATTCCAAATGAGGAGCAGGATGTAGGACATGACCAAGGAAGTCGGGACTGTGAGGGGTGCTTCCAGCCACTGTGACAGTGGGGCTGATATAATGGGAGCTCACCAAGGCCAGCTGGACTGGGACTGATGGAGCATGTGATCACACTTAACTCTCTGAATATTGTTGATAATGAAGGCTGACTGATGGGGGAGATTCTTCTGGCTTGTGTTAATTTCATTGGTTAAGTAATAAAGAAACTGCTTGGTCTTTGATAGGACAAAAAATTAGGTAGGCGGAGTAAACAGAACAGAATGCTGGGAGAAAGAAGCTGAGTCAGTGAGTCGCCATGATTCTTCCACTCCAGGCAGACGCACGTTAAGATCATTCCTGGTAAGCCAGCTCGTGGGATACACAGATTTTTAGAAATGGGCTAGTCCAGGTGCGAGAGTTAGCCAAGAAAATCTAGATATAATGGGCCAAGCCGTATTTAAAAGAATACAGTTTCTGTGTAATTATTTTAGGGCATAAGCTAGAGCTAGATATGTGGGTGGCCAGGTGCCGGGAAAGCAGCCCCTCTGAAGGCATAAGTCACTAACAATGCCACACCAGTTTGGAATTATGATTAATAGGGTGATATTTATTTAAAGGGGAAAAATCTTACAGATCTCCGTCCCAGACAACAGCGCTCTGCGCAACCAGAAAGGGAGTCTAGTCGCCAGTGGAGCAGGAAGTGAAGAGAGAAAGGAGAGGGAAGTGGCCGCTTTTTTAAAGGGAGAGAGACCACGCCCCAGTGGCCTGGTATCTCAGCAGCTATAGGCTGGAGGAACAGAAGGACCTCCCACAACACCTCCTCCTTTTGTTTAAGTAAGAGAGTTCTAAACCTACTATGAAATTATATACAATAAGTACAAATATCCTATTCTAACTAGCTTAGGTCTTGTAT
>NW_004949249.1:341120-354313 GCF_000317375.1 Microtus ochrogaster | reverse complement strand
CAGCAGCACAGGCATTAAGGGCAACATTGAATAAATGGGACCTACTGAAACTGAGAAGCTTCTGTAAAGCAAAGGACACTGTCACTAAGACAAAAGGGCAACCTACTGACTGGGAGATGATCTTCACTAACCCTGCATCAGACAAAAGTCTGATCTCCAAGATATATAAAGAAGTCTAAAACTAGACTTGTGAAAAGAATATAAAAATAGACATTAAAACTCTAATTAACCCTATTAAAAATGGGGTACTGTACTGAATAGAAAATTCTCAACAGAAGAAGTTCAAATGGCCAAAAGACACTTAAGGTCATGCTCAACCAGATGAGGGAAATGCAAATCAAAACAACTCTGAGATACCATCTTACACCTGTCAGAATAGCTAAAATCAAAAATACCAATGACAGCCTATGCTGGAGAGGATGTGGATTAAGGGGTATACTCATCCATTGTTGCTGGGATGAAAACTTGTGAAACCACTCTGGAAATCAGTGTCCCCGGTTTCTCAGGAACCTGGGAGTTAACCTACCTGAGGACCCAGCGATTGCAATCTTGGGAATATACCCAAGAAATGCCCTATCATACTACAAAAGCATTTGTTCAACAATGTTCAGAGCAGCACTATTTGTAATAGCCAGAAACTGGAAACAACCTAGGTGCCCCTCAATTGAAGAATGGATAAAGAAGGTGTGGCACATATTCACTTTAGAGTTCTACTCAGCCATAAAAAACAATAACATCTTGAATTTTGCATGCAAATGGATGGAAAAAGAAAACACAATCCTGAGTGAGGTAACCCAGACCTCAAAAGATGAATACAGTATGTACTCACTCATTAGTGGATTTTAGCCATAAATAAAGGACATTGAGCCTATAATTCATGATTCCAGAGAAGCTAAATAATAACATATAGTTATCCTCCTGGATATTGGAAGTGGACAAGATTGTGGGACAAGGATTGGGAGCACGGGTGTATTGGTGGGGTGAGGATAAGGGGAGATGGGGGGAGAGAAGGGAAAGGGGAGGCTGGGGAGAGCTTGAGGGAATGGGATGGTTTGGATGGAGGAGGAGTGGATGAGGGAGCAGGGAAGTAGATATCTTAATTAAGGGAGGCATTTTAAGGTTGGCAAGAGACTTGACTCTGGAGGGGTTCCCAGGTGTCCAAGGACATGTCCCCAGCTTATTTCTTCGACAGCAGAGGAGAGGGTGCCTGAACTGGCCTTATCCTAATGCCACACTGATGAATATCTTGCATATATCACCATAGAACCTTCATCTGGCTATTGATGAAGATAGAGGCAGAGACCCACATTGGAGCACTGGACTGAGATCCCAAGGTCCATATGAAGAGCAGAAGGAGGGAGAAAATGAGATTGGAAGTCAGGAGTGCGAGGGGTGTGTCCACCCACTGGGACGGCGGGACTGATCTAATGGGAGATCACCAAGAGCAGTTGGACTGCAACTGATGGAGCATATGATCAAACCAGTCTCTCTGAATGTGGCTGATGGTGGAAGCTGATCGAGAATTCAAGGACAATGACGCTGGGTTTTGATTCTACTACATGGACAGGCTTAGTGGGAGCCTAGTCTGTTTGGATGCTCACTTTTCTGGACCTGGGGGGGAGCAGGGATGACGTTGGACTTCCCATAGGGGAGGGAACCCTGACTGCTCCTTGGACTGGAGAGGGAGGGAGAGGGGGTTGGGGGAGTGGAGGAAGTTTGAGGAGGGGAGGAGGTGGAAATTTTCAATAAAAAATAAAATAAAAATAAGTTTCTTAGAGTGAGAAAATGAAGATAATGTGTAGTAGGAGCTGTGGGCAGGCCTGCTTTTCATTCCTCCTGGCTCCCACGTGGCCAGCTTTATACCCAAAATTACAACACACAAATTGTATTCATTTAAACACTGCCTGGCCCATTAGTTTTATTCTCTTATTGGCTAATTTTCATATCTTGATTAACCCATATCTAATAATCTGTGTAGCACCTTGAAGTGCTGACTTACCGGGAAAGATTCAGCATGTCTGTCCTCGTGGCTGGCTCCATGGCATCTGGTCCAGATAGGAGAGGCATGGCGATTGCCTAACTTCCCTTCTTCCCAGCATTCTGCTCTGTCTATTCCACCTAACTATGTTCTGACCTATCAGGCCAAATAGTTTCTTTATTAATTAACCATTGAAAGCAACAGATAGACAGATGACCTTCCGACATCAATAATGGCTGCCAAACAATGTCTCCTAGAAAATGCTCTATAGTAAACACTGAAACTATAACAATATCAATGGATATGTTAACATGGAGAAGAACAAAATTTGCAACTTCCCACCCATAGTTATAAACTACTGGTGACTAAAGACAGCTACGAGAAGGAAAATTAGTCAATCTAGGCTACTTCTCTCAATCCCAGTAGACTTTTGGTGCTCAGGAGCAGGCCACACCAACCATGAGTAACCTGCTTGCCAATGGAACATCACCAATCTCTTGTTTATACTCACTAGGTTCCTGCTCCAGGCCTTGGTTATCCCTATTAGTCGCTGACCCTGTTGCTGGCCATTGCCCTCAACCCTAGTGGACTTAAGCCACAATATCCAGAACCAATTGGTGTATAGCCCAACTGTTATCAGAGAGACTTCTCCCAGCAACTATAGAAAGAGATACAGAGACCCACAGCAAACATTCTCCAGGTTGAGCCTGGAGATTTCTGCAGGAGAAAGGAGGAAAGATTATAGGGCACAGTGGTGTCAAGGGAACCACCTGAAAAACCACAGAAATATCAAACCTGGGCTCTTGGATTTAAAAGCGGCTGAACTGATAACCAGGGAGTCTCATGGGACCCCTGCATATATGTTACAGTTGTGTAACTTGGTCTTTATGTGGGTCTTGTACCAGTGAAAGCAGGTAATGTCTCTAAGTTGGTTGCGTAATTTTGGGACTCATTCCTCCCTCAGGATTGACTCATCTATCCTTGCTGATGGAGGGGTTGTCTGGTCACAGTGCAGCTTGATATACCTTGGCTGGCTGATATCCATGGCCAGTATCTGAGTAGAAAAAATGGAGGAGTAGTGGATAGGGCAAAAAAGGAGGTAAGGGAGGGGCTAGGAAAAGGGGAGGGACAGGACAAGAAAATTAAATTAGCTTTTAAATCTCAGAAAGAAGGAACCTCAGGTACAATATTCTTGGTATTTTCACTCACTGAACTTGCAATTCATAGTTATTCTTACTAGCTGACTCCTGTAAACTACATAAAAATATATACTTTAGGTTCCTTGCTGTTAAGGTTAGTATAAAACATGATAAAATATGAACGAATTTGAAAGAATTGGAACATCATTGTATTTTAATATTTAAAATAAACAGATGTAATAATAGAATGTACCCTTTATTTTCATTTAAATGCTGTGACTCTCAATGTTTTATGCTACATAAAGATACAAGAAAATCATTGAATGAAGTAGTTTGTGCATATGTTTTTACTCCAGCAACGACAGAGGGAATGTCCATAAGGTATTTCTGTCATTCAGAAGAGTAAGAAGAGCCATGAAGCAAATGATAGAAGAAGCCTGTTCTAGTTCAACTTCAATCTGAATTAATGAAAAATTTTGCAGTGGGCAGTGGAATAAACAAAAGCCAAAGGCACTGTTTGAGTTTAGACACTCTGTGAAGATATGTCACTCAAACAAAATGAAAATATATAATTACTTTCTTGAGTTGTCATGTTTGATTCATTTTGTCTTAGTTTAAACCTTATTTTTGTAAAAAAAAAAAGAATCCATATTTCTTTCATAATTTAACAGTGGCCAGAATTTTGAAGTAAATTTGTGAATAGGGAAAATACTCTGCTTTAATGGAAATCTAAAGAAGTATCTTGTCAGTGAATATCCCATGAAGAAGGATTTTCCTATATAATAACTCAATAAAATCTTATTCTTTGCAACAAGGGCTGCTCTTTTTTGATGTTGTTGTAGGCTTTTTTTTTCTTTTCTGGTAAATTGACGATCTATCAGAAAAGTTATTCCAGAGTAGGATAGAGTTATGTACAGGCATGTCATAGATCTAAATGTTTAATAAAAAATCTGTAGAAGCTTTAGTGTATATGGTCACACTAGAATTTAAGAATTTGTAGTGGAGAGAAAAAAAGTTTTCTTTAGAGAAAATACCAATGAGTTAATGCATTAAGTTAATGCATTAAAACTGTCCTTTTATGACAGTACTAAACATGAGTCCCAAGCCAAGGGACATATCCGCACAGTTGTTGAGAACAAGTTGTGACTGATTCTTCCTTTTGCTTTGAAAAGGTCAACAACCATAAAAATACATCCATCAATTATTAATATAATGACAACTTGGTATTTGAATCCTTCCTTATTGCTCACTGGTAGATGGAAATCATCCTTTCAGAGAACATCAGTACCAAAAGGCTGAAAACTATGCTACATGATCAAATATTGAAATTATCCACCCTACTACTAATTATTTCATAAGTTACAGAACACACAAACATCAAGAGTTTCACAAACCCTAGGATATGTTCTTTGGTCAGGATGGGGGTGTTCAAGGACTCTGTGTTTGTTATGTGTAACTCTATAATTATTTTCTTATTTGTTTAAATAGGCATTTTCCATATATATCCCCAGTAACATGTATTGATTAAATATAATAATTCTTTGAAATTTCCAAGTGTATGTTTGTGCACATGCACACACACACACACAAATATTTTTATTCTGCTTATTCTTATCTCACACTTCTAGACCTTTATGACAAGACCTTTAAATATTCCCTAACCAAAGAGCTCCTTTTAGAGATCCATGGTTTTTATATTTTGATTTTTAAAATTTTTTCTAGCCTGACTTTGGAAATTTATCTTATCAGTGTGACTATAGGCACTTTGAAAAATAGTGGGACTCCTGAGTTCTCTCTCAAAATAAAAGAGTATAGGCATTGTTTCTCTACAGAAATATCTTTCAATGGCCCATAGTTCAGAATAGAAAGTAAAAACCATATAAGCGAGTTTTTCATCCAGAACTTCCAACATATGGACAATGTCTAGTACAGACTCAGTTCAGGCAAACATATAAGAGATGAATTAAGATTAAAAGTTTACAAATAGGACTTCACAAAAGAAAAAAATGTATAGTAAAAGAAGCAATAAACTGAGTGACAAGGAATCCCACAGAATGGGGTGAAACTTTGCCAGCTCTACCACTGCCAGGATTAAAATTCACAATATATAAAGAACTCCAAAAACAGAGACAGAAACTAAATACTCCATTCAAGAGCTTGTACCTGAAGTATTTTATAAATGAGAGAAAGAGAGGGAAATTTCTCAAAAAGTATCATAAAACTGTCTGTCTCTATTAGTCATTTGGAAATGCTTATCAAAGCACTGCTCAAATTTCTTCGAACTCCAGTCAGAAGGGCAAAGATAAAAAAGATGGCCATTATCTGGACAGAGCTGGCATCCACCAGTGGGGAATCAGGAGCAACTGCCATGTACTGGTTTTGTCATGGAATATATTATTTTCTCCATGTATGGTGACTGAAAGCTTTACTGTGTATAGTAGTCTGGGATTGCTTCTGTGGTCACTTAGTGTCTGAAGCATATCTGCCGAGGACTTTCTGGCTTTCATTGTTTCCATTGACAAGTCGGGTGTAATTCTGATAGGCCTGCCTTTCTACGTTAGTAGGCCTTTTTTTCTTAAAAGCTCTTAATATTCTTTCTTTATTCTGTATGTTTAGTGTTTTGATTATTATATCATAGGAACTTTCTTTTCTGGTCCAGTCTATTTGATGTTCTGTAAACTTCTTGTACCTTCTTAGGCATGTCCTTCTTTATGTTAGGAAAGTTTTCTACTATGATTTTGTTGAATATATTTTCTGTGTCTTTTTGTTGGAGTTCCTCTCCTTCTTCTATCCCCATTATTCTTACATTTGGATTTTTCATGATTTCCTAGATTTCCTGGATCTTTTAGGTTAACTATTTGTTATAATTAGTGTTTGCTTTGACCAATGAACCTAATCATTCTACTGCATCTGTTTGTGTGTTCCTTGTTTTCTTGTGCTGTTCCCATGAAGCAAAGATAGTGAGACCTACCTTAAAAATGTGCTCTTCAAGAAGTACCTTGGAATGACTAAAAGAAAGCAGCATTTGCCGTGTAAACAGAAGGTTTCCATCAGTTAGTTGCTAATGTTAAGTCTATACGGAGTTACCAGTGACAAATGACTTGAAGTTGGGAGAGTGCATGTTGGGAGAGATATGGAAAGACTTAGGCAGGAGGTGGATAAGATCATATTTCATTACCTGAGATCAGTATCTGATCATAAGACAGTAGCAGTTTGATTTCTCCAAAGTTATTTTAAAAGGTAGACTATCATTTAAACAAGTCTCACAGAATTAATCCAACCATGAGCAAAATGAAGTATATGCCAGAGGCACAGGCAGGGGTACTTTTAGTAGTCTGAGACTAATCTGATTATCATAACATGTTTCAGGCAATCCAGGGCTACAAAATAAAACTTTGTCTCATATTGTGTGTCCAGAGAGGTGAGTGTATGCCTGCCAGGAAGGCCTGAAGGTCCCCACAAGGGAGTGCAGGTACTGTCAGCTTGTGCTTCAAGGTCTGCTCTGTTCTACAAGAACCTGCCCTGACCCTTTGTTAAGCCTTTTGTCCACAGTGCCCTTGGGATAACAGCCATCCCTGTTTCTGTGCTAAGGAGTTCCATTCAGACTCTGCTGAGGGGATCCATCAGGACAGACAGGAACAGTTCCTGCTCCTGCACTGAGGAGATCCACCCAGATAGTCAGTCACAGAAACGACTGGACCAAGACACCAAGACTCTCCTGTCTCCATTTGAAGAAAGAGATGGGCAGGTGCAATGCAAGAATTCCTCCAACAATCTGAAAGGCAACATGACATCACCAAAATCCACGGATCATGAAACAACAAGAATTGAACACTCTACTTGAGAGAAATAGAAGAAATTTACTTTAAAGGAACTATATGAAAATAATTGAGGACCTTAAACAGGACGTGAAAAACTGCCATAAAGAAATGGAGATGACAAACAAAAGGTAGACGAAATGAACAAATATCTTAAAGATACGCAAGAAAACTAAGAAAAACAATAAAAAGCAATCAAAGAAGTAAAGGAAACAGTTCAAGACTTGAAAAATGAAATGGAGGTAATGAAGAAAACAAACTGAGGGAAGGCTGGATATGGAAATTCTGGGTAAATGAACAGGAACTACAGAAACAAGTATTACCAATAGAATACAAGAGATAGAAGAAAGAATCTCAGACACTGAGGATACTATAGAGGAAATAAACTCACTGATTAAAGAACAAAACAAATCCAACAAATTTTAACACAAAACATCCAAGAAATCTAGAACACCCTGAAAAGAATAACCTGAGAATAATAGAAGTAGAAGAAGGAGAATTACAGCTCAAAGGCCCAGAAAATATATTCAACAAAATTATAGAAGAAAACTTTCCCAACCTAAAGAAGAATATTTCTGTGTAGGTACAAGAAGCATACAGAATACCAAATAGATGGATAAAAAGAAAGAATCCCCACACCATATACTAATCAAAACACAAAACATACAGAATAAAGAACACATATTAAGACCTGAAAAAGAAAAAGGGCAAATAACATATAAAGGGAAACCTACCAGAATCACACCTGACTTCACAATGGAAACCATGAAAGCCAGAAGGTCTTGGATGGATGTGCTGCAGACACTAAGAGAACATGGATGCAAGCCCAGACTACTATACCCAGCAAAGCTTGCATTCACCATAGATGGAGAAAACAAGATGTTCCAGGACAAAAACAGATTTAAATAATATGTTGCCACAAACCCAGCCTTACAGAAAATACTAGAAAGAATATTACTAACCAAGGAAGCCAAAAATACCCATAATAACACAAGCATCTGACAACCCTCCACCAGCACAACTCAAAGAAGGGAAACACACAAACTCTACCACCAAAAAATAACCAGAATTAGCCACAACTGGTCACTAATATCTCTTAATATCAATAGATTCAATCCACCTATAAAAAGGCACAGGTTAAGAGAATGGATATGAAATCATGCACCAACATTCTGCTGTTTACAAGAAACACATCTCAAACTCAAAGACAGATACTACCTCAGAGTAAAGAGTTGGGAAAAGGTTTTACAATCAAATGGACCAAAGAAACAAGGGGGTGTGGCTATACTAATATCTAACAAGATTGATGTCAAACTAAAATCAATCAGAAGAGATGGAGATGGACACTTTATACTCATAACAGGATCAATTCATCAGGAGGAAGTCTCAATCCTGAATATCTATGCCCTTAATATAAAAGCACAGACATATGTAAAAGAAACATTAATAAAACTCAAAGCATACATCAATCCCCACACTCTAATAGTACATTTCAACACTCCACTCTCACCAATGGACAGATCAACCAGACAGAAACTTAACAGAGAAATAAGAAAACTATCAGGTGTAATGAAAAAATGGACTTAACAGACATCTATAAAACATTCCACCCAAACAGAAAAGAATATACCTTCTTCTCAGAAACACATGGAACCTTCTCAAGAATTGATCACATAATTGGCAACAAAGCAAATATCCAGAGATACAAAGAAATTGTAGTAATCACCTGTGTACTATTGGATCACCATGGAATACAGTTAGAATTTAACAAAAATTCTAACCCCAGAAAACCTACAAACTTATGGAAATTGAACAGTCAACTGTTGAAACACACCTGGGTCAAGAAAGAAAAAAAGAAAGAAATTAAAGTCTTCCTTGAATTCAATGAAAATAAAGATACATCATACCCAAACCTATGGGACACTATGAAGGCACTGCTAAGAGGAAAGTTCATAGCCCTAAGTACCCACATAAAGAAAATGGAGAAAGCACACATTAGAGATTTAACAGCACAGCTGAACTCTCTAGAAAAAAAAGAAGCAGACTCACCCAGGAGGAATAGAAGACTGGAAATAATCAAACTGAGGGCTGAAATCAACAAATTAGAAACAGAAAACAATCAATGAATCAAAGAAACGAAAAGCTGGTTCCTGGAGAAAAATCAACAAGACTGACAAATCCCTATCCAAAGTAATCAAACGGCAGATAGAGAACATGCAAATTAACAAGATGAGAAATGAAAAGGGGGACATAACCACAGATACAGAGGAAATTCAGAGAATCATTAGAACTTGCCATAAAAGCCTGTATGCCACAAAATTGGAAAATGTGAAAGAAATTGACACTTTTTAGATAAGTACCATATAACAAAGTTAAACCAAGACCAGTTGAACAGTTTAAATAGACCTGTAATTCGTGAGTAATTAGAAGCTGTCATCAGAAACCTCCCTACCAAGAAAATCACTGGACCAGATGGTTTAAATGCAGAATTTTACCAGAACTTCCAAGAAGAGCTAATACCTATACTCCTTAATGTGTTTTACAAAATAGAAACAGAAGCATCATTGCCAAACTCCTTTTATGAATCTACAGTCACCCTGATACCAAAACCACACAAAGACTTAACCAAGAAAGAGAATTACAGACCAATCTCACTCATGAACATCGATGCAAAAATTCTCAATTAAATACTGGAAAACCGAATCCAAGAACACATCCAAAAAAATTATACGCTATGATCAAGTAGGCTTCATCGCAGAGAGGCAGGGCTGGATCAACACATGAAAATCTATCAATGTAATACATCATATAAATAAACTGAAGGAAAAAAAACATATGATCATTTCATTAGATGCTGAAAAAGCATTTGACAAAATTCAACACCCTTTTATGATAAAGGTCTTGGAGAGATTAGAGATACATTGTTCATTCCCAAGTATAATAAACACAATATACAGCAAGCCGACAGCTAACATTAAATTAAATGGAGAGAAACTCAAAGCCATCCCACTAAAATCAGGAACAAGACAAGCCTGTCCTCTCTCGCCATACCTCTTCACCTCTTCAATATAGTGCTTGTGTTGTAATACGGAGTGAAAGAGCTGTGTCCCCAGCACCCCCGCCGCCTGCTAGCTTATGCCCCGAAATAATTACACGGAAACTGTATTCTTTTAAACACCGTTTGGCCCATTAGTTTCAGTTTCTTATTGGCTAGCTCTTACATATTAATCTAACCCATTTCTATTAATCTGTGTAGCCCACAAGCTGGCTTACCAGGAATGATCTTAACCTGCATCTGCCTGGAGTGGGAGAATCATGGCGACTCCTTGACTCAGCTTCTTTCTCCCAGCATTCTGTTCTGTTTTCTCCGCCTACCTAATGGTTGGTCTATCAAATGGGTCTAGGCAGTTTCTTTATTAATAAGAAATCACTCCCACAACATGCTTGAAGTTCTAGCAATAGCAATGAGAATATAAAGGGGATTGGAATTGGAAAGGAAGAAGTCAAACTTTCATTATTTGAAGAAGATATGATAGTGCCCATAAGCGACCCCAAAAACTCTACCAAAGAATAACTATAGCTGATAAACACCTTTAATAACATGGCGGGATACAAGATCAACTCCAAAAATCAGTTGCCCTAATATATACTAAGGATAAAGAAGCAGAGAGGGAAATCAGAGAAGCAGCACCTTTCATTATAGCCACAAATAGCATAAAATATCTTGGGGTAACTCTAATCAAGGAAGTGAAAAATCTATTTGACAAGAACTTTCAATCTTTGAAGAAAGAAATTGAAGAGGATACCAGAAAATGGAAGGCTCTCCCTTGCTCTTGGACTGGGAGGATCCACATAGTAAAAATGGTAATTTTACCCAAAGCAATCTATAGATTCAATGCAATCCCCATCAAAATCCCAACAAAATTCTTCACAGACCTTGAGAGGACAATAGTCAACTTTATATGGAAAAAGAAAAAAAATCTCAGGATAGCCAAAACAATCCTATACAATAAAGAAACTTTTGGAGCATTACCATCCCTGAATTTAAACTCTATTACAGAGCTATAGTAATGAAAACAGCTTGGTATTGTCACAAAACAGAGATGTGGACCAATGGAATTGAATAGAAGATCTGGATTTTAACTAACAACCCTATAAACACCTGATTTTAACAAAGGAGCTAAAAGTGTACAATGGAAGAAAGAAAGCATCTTTCACAAATTGTGCTGGCATAACTGGATGTCAACCTGTAAAAGAATGAAAATAGACCCGTACTATCACCATGCACAAAACTCATGTCCAAATTGATTAAAGAACTTAATATTAATCTGGGCACACTGAATCTGATAGAAGAGAAAGATGAAAGTAGTTTACAACACATGGGCACAGGAGACCACTTGCTACATATAACCCCAGTAGCACACAAGAAGGACAGCATTGAGTAAATGGGACCTACTAAAACTGACAAGCTTCTGTAAAGCAAGGACACTGTCACTAAGGCAAAAAGACAACCTACTGACTGGGAGAACATCTTCACCAACACCACATCAGACAAAGGCCTGATCTCCAAAATATATAAAGAACTCCAGAAACTAGACATTAAAACTCTAATTAACCCAATTAAAAAATGTGGTACTGAACTGAACAGAGAATTCTCAACAGAAGTTCAAATGGCCAAAAGACACTTAAGGTCATGTTCAACCCCCTTAGTGATCAGGGAAATGCAAATCAAAACAACTTTG
This sequence comes from Microtus ochrogaster, assembly GCF_000317375.1. Lineage (NCBI taxonomy): Eukaryota > Metazoa > Chordata > Mammalia > Rodentia > Cricetidae > Microtus > Microtus ochrogaster. Next base: position 342,636 of record NW_004949249.1, on the reverse strand, counting down.
AGATACCATCTTACACCTGTCAGAATGGCTAAATTAAAAAAAAAACACCAATGAAAGCCTTTGCTGGAGAGGATGTGGAGTAAGGAGAACACTCATCCATTGTTGGTGGGAATGGAAACTTGTGCAACTACTTTGGAAATCAGTGTGGTGGTTTCTCAGGAAATTTGGGATCAACCTACCCCAGGACCCAGCAATACCACTCTTGGGAATATACCCAAGAGATGCCCTATCATATGACAAAAGCATTTGTTCAACTGTGTTCATAGCAGCATTATTTGTAATAGTCAGGATCTGGAAACAACCTAGATGCCCCTCAATGGAAGAATGGATAAAGAAAATGTAGAATATATACACATTAGAGTACTACTCAGTGGTAAAAAAAACAATGATATCTTGAATTTTGCATGCAAATGGATGGAAATATAAAACACTATCCTGGGTGAGGTAACCCAGATCCAAAAAGATGAATATGGTATGTACTCACTCATATGTGGATTCTAGCCATAAATAAAGGACAATGAGCCCATAATTCATGATCCTGGAGAAGCTAAATAAGAAGGTAAACCCAAAGAAAAACATGCAGTTATTCTCCTGGATATTAGAAATAGATAAGATTGCTAGGCAAAAATTGGGAACTTGGGGGTGGGGTTGGGGGGGGTTAGGGGAGATGGGGAGAGAAAATTGAGAAGGGGAGGATGGGGAGATTTTGGGGGAATGGGAGGGTTGGGATGGAGGAAGGGTGCATATGGGAGCTGAAAAGTATATATCCTAATTAAGGGACCCATCTTAGGGTTGGCAAGAGACTTGACTCTAGAGGGGCTCCCAGATGTCCAGGGAGATGTCCCCAGACAGTACCTTGGGCAGCTGAGGAGAGGGAACCTGAAATGGCCCTATCCTATAGCCATACTGAAGAATATTTTGCATATCACCATAGAGCTTTCATCTGGCAAGAAGTAGATATCAAACTTATATTTTTGATTAAAAACAAAAATCTTCAGTCAGAAACATCTAAGCCATTTTCATAAGCATGTTAGAACTACATATTAGGCAAGTGATACTTTCATACACTAATGAGAAAGAGACAAAACTTTAGAAAACTGGGGAGAAATAATAACAACAAGCAAGGTGGCTTTATCCTAGTGGTGTAGGCTTGGTTTAACATCATAATAAATAAATCATAATGTAATTATACTATATCAACACATATTATAGACTGGAAAAGTAATATGGTATAATGTTATATATTGATATAATATTATAATCGAGTTATTAATAAATGATATAATGAAAAAAAGGACATGAATCACTTGAGTCACTCTAAAGAAGCAGAAGAAGTCTTTGACAAAAATCTTTCAATGTAAATACCTAGCAAGAGTAGGACTGGAAGAAACATGCTTCAACATAATAAAGACGTTATATAATAATCCAATAGGCTAATTAGCATTTTAAAGTCTAGTTTCTTGAGTTCTCTGTATATTTTGGAGATCAGACCTTTGTCTGTTGCGGGGTTGGTGAA
>NW_004949249.1:327857-339349 GCF_000317375.1 Microtus ochrogaster | reverse complement strand
CCTTCAATGGAAGAATGGATGAAGAAAGTATGGAATATATACACATTAGGGTACTACTCTGCAGTAAAAAAAAAAATGACTTGTCGAATTTTGCATGCAAATGGATGGAAATAGAAAACACTATCCTGAGTGACGTATCCCAGACCCAAAAAGATTAACATGGGATGTACTCACTCATAATTGGTTTCTTGCCATAAATAAGGGTCACGGAGTCTACAATCGGTGAACCTATAGAAGCTAAATAAGAAGGTGAACCCAAGGAAAAACATATAGTCATCCTCTTGGCTATGGGAAGTAGAAAAAATTGCCGGGGAGAAAACTGGGATCTTGGGGGTGGGGTGGATTGGGGGTAAGGGGAGATGGGGAGAGAAATGTGAGAAGGGAAGGAGAGGGGAACTTGGGGAAACAGGAGGATTGGGATAAAGGAAGGTTGGACAGGGGAGGAGCACGGAAGCACAATTTTTAGTTAAGGGAGTCACCTTAGGTTTGGCAAGACACTTGACCCTACAGTGGCTCCCTGGAGCCCATGGTGATGTCCCCAGTTAGTCCCTTGGGCAGTTGAGGATAGGCAACCTGAAATGACCCTATCCTATAGCAATACTGACGAATATCTTGCATACCACCATAGAACCTTCATCTGTTGATGGATGGAGACAGAGACAGAGACCCACACTGGAGCACTGGACTGAGCTCCCAAGGTCCCAATGAGGAGCAGAAGGAGCAAGAAGATGAGCAAGGAAGTCAGGACCACGAGGGGCACACCCACCCACTGAGACAATGGGGCTGATCTATTGGGAGCTCACCAAAGCCAGCAGGATTTTGACTGAAAAAGCATTGGATAAAACCAGACTCTCTGAACATGGTGAACAATGAGGGATGATGAGAAGCCAAGGACAATGGCACGGGGTTTTGACCCTACTTCATTTTCTGGCTTTGTGGGAACCTAGCCAGTTTGGTTGTTCACCTTCCTAGACATGGACGGAGGGGGGGCGGACCTTGGACTTTCCACAGGGCAGGGAACCCTTACTGCTCTATGGACTTTTAGAGGGAGGGGGAGAGGAGTGTGGAGGAAGGGGAGAAAAGTGGGAGGAGGGGGAGGGAAACGGGAGGCTTGGAGGAGGCTGATACTTTTTTTTTCCTTTTCTCAATAAAAAAAAGAAACCATATTGAATATTAAAGATAAAAATCAAAAAAAATCCAATAGGCAACATTATCCCGTGGAGAAGAATTGTACAGAATCTCAATAAATCAGGAAAAAGACAGGCTAGTTTTTATCCTCACCCTTTAATGTTGTGCTGGAGATCTACAAATATTTAAGGAAGTCAAATTATCCCTAGTTACAGGTGACATGATATCATACATGAGAGAGCTGAAATATTGCATCAGAAAAGTTTCTAGATAGCCAAAGAAATCTTGATAAAAAGACAAATTATTGAGGTATTGCTATTTTAGATTTCATGATTGTAGGAGCCAGCCATGATAATCTAAATAGAAACTGATCACTCAAAGAAAGCTCTTTACTTCCAACAATTATCACAGGCCAATGTAGGACTCAGCCATTCTGAGTCTCAGTAGTTTACCCTGAAGCAATACCTGGTTGCAAAAAAAACCACAAACTGAGATTACCTGAGCACCACCCAAGAACAGATCATCCAAAGAAAATGCCTAACATTCCAACCATTGTTGATAACATCACCCTCCAGCAGGATAGCCATACACAAATGTCAGCCAATCAGGGATCCTGTGCCTTAGAAATCCTTCACCCCCACCTTTACTACTATAAAAACCCAACTCTAACTGAGATTATTCCTATACACTGGATATGCAGAGAGACCGAGTTTGCAAACTTGCATAAAACAAAGACACTTTGTTTTTACATATAGGACTTGGTCTCCTTGTAGGTTTTGGGGGGACTTTGCAGAGCTGGGCATAACAGTGATAAGTTATAGAGCTAAAGTGATTAGAAAACCCTAGCCAGCTGCTCAGGTCTAGTGATATATAGGCATCATAGTGGAGATTAAAAATTTGCCACTTTGGAGCTGGATAGATGACTCAGCACTTAAGAGCTTTTCCCCGAGGTCATGATTCAGTTCAGCAACCACTTGGTGCCTCATAAGCATCTGTAATGAAATTTGGTGCCCTCTTCTCTTGTGCAGGCATACTTGCAGGCAAAGCAATGTGTAAGCAAAAAATAAGTAATTAAAAAACTACAACTTTAATAAGCTGACCTAATCCCTAAATACATCCTAAACATTTATCCTTATACCCACATACAAATGGAGTTCACAACTCTCATCAAGAAAATTTATCTTTGCTATGCACTGAAACCACTACTGAAATCAACAACTGATTCATCAAAATGTAGAATTCTGGCTCCTAATCCCAGAGGATACATCTACAAATTGCCCCAACCCAGAGGGCTCAGAGAACATTGTAGAAAAGCAAAGAAACTTTGTAAGAAATACAGGTCTAAGGGGTTGTCCTAAGATTATATCTATTATTATGAGAAGTTACACGTACATATTCTCACCAACATGACAGCCCAAATGTGAGCTGAACAAAGACAACAACAATGAACCTGGCAAATAGGAATGGAAAAATATCAAGTCTTCTCCATCCTAACTAAAAAAGTATAGACTAACTTGGGATGCAGAGTATAGTAAATAGAAATAGCACCCCAGTTTTGATCATACAATACCAAATGGTCAGCCTTGAAAACATGCCTAAAAGGACCATAACGGTTGAGCAGGTTATGCTTATGGATTAAAGAAAACATATCTATAAAGACACACACACGTGTGTTTGTGGGTATGTGTGTATGTGTAACAATGATTAATAACTAATGAGCCATAAATTGAAAAAAGATAAGTAGATTATAAGCAATTTAGATTAGTTTGGATTTGGGATTTACTTATAGTGTAATCTTAAAATAAGAATGCATGTTAAAAATTCAACACAGAACTATTACAAAAAATGGACATATAAGTTGAAAAGCACAAAATAGTGGACCCAAATCAAATCTGAATACTCATTATTATAGTACCATCAGATATTTGACACAAGAGAAAAACTTACACTTAACAAATGACATCATCATCAACAAATGATGATGGGAATCTCAGATGTCTATGTGCAGTCAGTGCAACTAAAGTAGATCCACATATACCACACTACACAGTTCTAAGATCCAAGTGTACCAAGATCTCAATATGAATGCTGAAAACACTAGAAGACAAGAGGCAATACAATAAACAGCACAAGTGTGGGAAAAAAATGTTCTGAATAAGACTGCATTTTTCAAGGAATTATGAGGAAGAGTTGACAAATAGGACTTCATAGAATTCAAAAGCTTCCGAACGGCTACCAATACAATCAGTGGTTTGAAGAAACAATCTATAGAATAGGAAGGAACCCTTGCCAGCTCTGTATCTAACCAAGGATTGATACCCATGATGGGAATAGAGCTCCCAAAACAGTCAAGGAAACAAATGTCTCCGTTACAAGCTTGGGTCAAATTCTAAACAGAATTGTTCTCAAGGACAAAAAATAGCACAGAAATACATCAAAAGTGTTCATCATCCTTAGCAATCAAGGAAAGGAAAGTTAAAACCACTTTGACATTTCATCTTACCAAAATCTGAAGGGCTATGATAAACAACAACAACAAAACCACAAACAAACAAATAAAACAAAAGCCAACCAAACAAACAAAAATAAATCTGACAGCAAAGGCTGACTAGATTGTGGAGTAAGATTGTCTTATCATTTAATCTTGGTACAACCATATATTGGTACAGTCACTCTGGAAATCATAATAACAAACCCTGCAAAAATAAAACCAAATCTAGAATAACTCCAAGTCATACTACTTCTTGTCCTGTGTCTAAAGAACTCCATATTCTCCACCACACACATACCCTCAGGAATGATTGCATCTCTATTCATGAGAACCAGAAACTGAAAGTAAGCTAAATGTCTTTAAACTGACTAATGGATAATTAAAATGTGCTTCAGACACACAGTGGAATGTTGTTCAGCTGCTATGAAAAATGAAAGCGTGACACTTACTGGCAAATGGCTGGAACTAGAAAAGGCCATAGAGTGAGGTATCCTACATGCATAGAAACAAATCTCACATGTTCTGTCTCAGCTTCAGATTTGAGCCACAAATATTCCGATGTGAATTTATCACATGGAATATACACATTCAAGAATGTACAAAGGCAGTAGGTGTACAAAGGCAGGTTGGGAGAAGAGTATTTGGATAGGGATAATTTAAAGATGGAATTTGGGCTATGTCCCAGGCTCCAACTAAGATGGAGGCCACCTTCTTGATCTGAGACCACTCCAGTTGTCAGAACTCTAAGTACGTCACCGACCTGATGACCTCTCCCCCAAATCTTGAGGTACCTGCCTAACCTAGCCCAAATCACACCCTTCTTCATCTCCATGTCTTGACCTCCAGTTCAGGTGGAGACCCCCTGCTTGACCATGGGCCACTGTGGCCACTAGAACTTCAGGTAGGTCTACGGCTCATAGATCCCCCCTACTCTCTGGATTCCTGCCCACAGTACACAGTCCCACCTCTCCTCCCCAGTCACAAGGTTTCTCTGTGTAGCTTTGGAGCTTGTCCTGGAACTCGCTCTGTAGATCAGGCTGGCCTCAAACTCATAGAGATCCACCTTCCTCTGCCTCCTAACTGCTGGGATTAATGGCGTGCACCATCATCACCTGGCAATTGCCTCTCCTTCTTGTTGCCATGTCCCAGATCCCAATTTGGGCAGACACTCCCTGTTTAGCCAGAGGCAATGATCCTCACCAGAAGTTTACATAGTCCAGCTGCCAACAGATGCCTCTCACTCTCATGGTTCCTGCCCTACCAAGGCCTCCTTCCCTCCTGGTCACTGTGTCCCAACCCCTGACTTAGACAAAGACTCTCTGCTCCACCAGAGGCTATGCTGGCTCTCCGAACTCCATGTAACAAATTACCTATCCAAAACTGACAGAACCAAAAATTGTTAAGTAGGCCTATAGTCACCCCAAAAGCAGAGGCCTAGATGCCAGCATAAGAACACAATAAAAAGTAGGTAAAGCAATATTTCACTACCAAAGCCCAGCTCTCCTAGTACAGAAAGACCTGAAAATCCCTACATAGGTGAAGCACACACAAAACAAGACCTTAAATATAACCTAATGAAGATGCCAGAGATCCCTAAAGAGGAAATTATTAAATCCCTTTTAGAAACTGAGAAAAAAGCAAACATCTATTGTGGAAAATGAATAAATACTTTCAAAAAAGCCAAGGAAAACAGTCAAAGGAATACAGAGATATAAGGAATAAAGAAAGCACAAATTGGAATTCTGAAAACGAGAAATCAAGGTTAACAAACAGGAACTACAAATTCAAGCATCACCAACAAAATACAGGAAATAGAAGAGAGAATCTTAGGCATTGAAGATATGGTAGAAGAAGTAGGCATATCAATCAAAGAAAATGATAAATATAAAAAAGTGAAAATGTTAAATTGAAAAATTCCTGACACGGAATATCCAGTAAGCCTAACTGATGTAATTACTTGTAGGAATATCGGCAAGAGATTACTTATAGGATGGCTCAAGGGAAGTTGCATGATCAAAGAACACATCCCAGGTCAGGTTCTATTTTATAGACACTTCCAGCCAACTTTCATGACCTGAGTTCTACCCCGAAACCCTCATGGTGGTAAAACCAAACCAGCTCTCATTGGTCATCGTCTGATCTCCCAGTACACTTTAAAAATCTCTCAGTCACAACTCACATACCCAGACAAATACACATTAAACAAAAATCCCCCCCTCAACATGAGTCACAGCTTACAAACATTACATACCTGGAGCTCTTCGTATGACTTTTGGGTCACTCAGCTCATCTGAGAATATTCTCAACCAAAAAATTGTTGCTTCATTTTTGTTATTCTCTCATATTTTGCATCTTGAATGCGGTTTCTCTTTCCTCCTCTCACCCAAACCCCTCTACCCATTCCCTGTTTTCCACCTCCATTTTCTTCAGGTCAAATGGACCTCACTCACTAGGAAATAAAGAATGTTCTATCCCTTGAACAGATCTCTATATCTATGGATAATTCTTGGCATGTCCCCCAATTTTTCATTGATTAAAAATAATGTGTCCATGTCAGAATTCTTAAAAAAGATTTGGAGTCATGTTATCACTTTATGTCTTCCTCTTTGTAATGAGAACAATTCACATCTCCCTTCTTTGACTTCTACCATCCTTGTGACTTGCTAAATCTTACTGAGTCTAACATCTTAGCAATGCTTCATTTGGGAATTTCACATTAAAGGTCTTGCAATGGTGGTGTGCATTTCAACAACTTGAACAAATGGCACTCCTCTGCCATTCCTTATTTCTGATACTGTGGTCTCCATGAAGTTCTGGGATGAATTCTATCTCATATTTCTCCTTAGGCTCTTTAACACTCTCTTTCCCATCTTCTTCCTCTATGCTAGTGGTTCTCAACCTGTGGGTTGTGCTGTTTGGGGGGTTGAATGCCCTTTCACAGGGGCTGCATATCAAATATTTACATTATGATTCATGGCAGTAGCAAAATTACAGTTAAGAAGTACTAATGAAATAATTTTATGCTTGGGGGCTACCACAACAAGAGGAACTCTATTAAAGGGTCAACACATTAGCAAGGCCGAGGAACCTCTGCTCTATGCCTTAATGGAGTAAAAACTTCTGAAAAAAAATTTGCACTGAAAATTTCAGACTCTAAATTTAGCTATTTCATGTAAAAGTTAGAGTGATTGCCTCCCCTGGGCGCTGGGTTGCCTTCTAACTGATGTCTGAGAACAACAATGACTGAAGTGGAACTTCTGATAAATAAATGATTTGGAATAACGTTTGCAAATTTCCCATCCTTCTCTCCAGTTTATATTGTGAGGACTTTATTTTGCCGAAGCATACTTGTTTAGAATTTGGAACAAGAGGACCCTGTGTGGTTCTATTTGCCTACGAATTTCTGTCAGAATCCACTTACCATATCACAGCTTCCATCCATATGTGGAAAGTGTGGGTCTAGCTAAATTCTTCTTAAAAAGGGAGATACAATATTTGTGAAAGGTTATGTATGTGGCAATGAATGACCATGGTTGGGTTCTTCAGAAAAGGGAAACAGAAATGTGCTAGTGCCCCCTAGTGGGCAGTGCCCATGGATGCTCCTTGTTTAGCTCCATTGCACATTGTGGACTCTTTATCTTCCCAATCCCAACACAGTCAGTGGTGCCAAAGTTCAGAAGTTTTGCTCCAACCTCCAAAGTGGTATTAAAGCTAAGGACTCCACAGTGGAGATATGGTTGCTTTCCCTTTTGTAGGCGTGAACTTATTTATGAACCTTCTTTAAGACTAGAGTTGGTCACGTCCATCTATGCAACTTGGACTCTTCCCTGCCTTTGTTTGAATCCTTCCTTTGCTTTAAGTATCTCTATGTACAATCCTGGCCTGTATTTCCAAAAATGAAGACCTTAAGAGATGGTAGTGCATTTGTAGAGTAGAGCAGGCCAGGCCGTAAGCAGGTGACAAACATGGGTTTTAATGTTTTATTTTAAATGAGTAGATGACCAGAGCACGTTTATGTGCATACAGAAAGTATCTTGAAGGAGTCTCCTGGCAGATGTTTGCTGACACAGGAGCCCTTAGCTTAGTTCCTCAGACAATGATTTATTGAGGAAACTCTAGACTTAACTCTGGTCTTTGGTTTAATTGACCACATCTCATGAAACAACGCAATGATGCTGATGACTGAAAGCACAGCCGTCAGCATCCCCAGTGGGAACACATGGGTTCTCTGCTTCCTTATCAGATCATCTTTCCCAACTGGAAATGTTGGTGGGAAGTTAAGGGTGCTTTCACCATACACGTCCACCAGGTGGTTCCAACTCACAGCCAGAACTGTGCAAATGATATTGAAAATCAGAAATAAGACTGATGTGTTGTAGCACAGGATCATGAAATCAGGGTATGGGGCTCTGATCCAGCAGACCATAATGGCCACTGCGGTAAAAATAAGGACTATTGGCTGCATAAAATTAGACAATAACATCAGGCCCCGTGCATACTCAATTTCTATTGAAATTGTCCAGTTGGAGTTCATAGCACTGTGAACTGGCACCCTGGTTATTAAACCTGATTTGTTGACTTCTTGATAATAGTAAGCTTCCCACAATCCAATGTACATCAGGTGTACAGTCTTGCTGTTGAATTCCCAAAGGCGCCAGTATCTACTGGTAGCTAGGCTTATCCCAAAACCCCAGACCAAAAAACTGCAAAGGAGGCTTGTCAGTCTGAAGATCCACTCCTTCACTTCAGCAGAGCTGTAGATGGTGTCCGAGAAGTGTGGAATCAACCAGGAACATGGAGGAAAATGGAAGACACATAACGAATCACTTTTTGAGTCCTAACAAGCCATTTTGTTTCTCCTGTCTAAAAATTGCATTGTAAAACTTTTTCTATATATTACTCCTGCACATTCTGAAGATAATAATAAAAGAAAAAAGGTGGGATGGAGATATGACTCAGAGGTTAAGAGCATTGACTCTTCTTCCAGAGGTTCTGAGTTCAATTCCCAGCAACTACATGATGGCTCACAACCATCTGTAATGAGATCTGGTGCTCTCTACTGGCCTGTAGGGACACATGCAAGTAGAAAGCTGTATACATAACTAATAAATAAATCTTTTAAAAAAAGAAAGAAAAAAGGTTGGTGACCACTCAATGAGTAAGAGCACTTGCTATTCTTGCAGATGACCAGAATTTTTTTTCCAGCACTTTCCCTGAGCTATTCACAACCACCTCCAGGGGATATGATGCCCTCTTCTGGCCTCAAAGGGTATGGCACCTACATGCTCACACCCTACATATATATCTATAATGTAACAAAACCAAATAAATTATTATTTTATGTTTTGGGGTGTTTTGCTTGCATATACATGTATGTACCACTTGTTTGCCTGGTGCCTGAAGAGTCGAGAACAGAGTGTCAGAAACTGGCACTGGAGTTACAACTGGTTTTGAGCTGCTATGTTGATGCTGAGAACTAAACTCCAAAATTCTCACGAATGAGCTAATGAACTCATTCGTATCAATGAAATATAAGTGACATATTTATACATGCAAAGAGATATGTTCATTTTTAAGTGTGAAATATGAACACAAAACCATAATTTCAGAGAGACCAGTTATCTCTCCAGTTGGCTTCAGTAGGCAGTGATGTTCTTATTTGCATATCTTTTACAATTTATAAGATTTTTGCTAAAGAAAGCAATAGAGACTTGCACAATTAAAATTATAATGGCTTTGCCATTGATGATGTATTTAAAGAAACAGACTTAGGGAATATATTTAGGTGGTATATTCATTGCCTAGTATGTATTGGATACTGATTTCGATCAGTAACACACCTATACACACACACACAGTACATAAAACAGAAATCATGGCAGTCTTTGTATCCTTATCACTTGCTCCAATTTTTACCTTTGAATAACCAAATTTGCTTCATTAATATATGCAAAATATGTTGACAAATTTTTCATGAGCAACTATTTTCTGTAAATCAAAACTGCACTTTTAATTGATCCTGTGAACAATGTTATCAGGATGTCTTATTAGTTTAAATCCTATGTGTAATTGAAAATGATCAATGGAAAATTATGCCCCAATCATTTCAGCTGGGTTGTTTTGCAGAAAGGTAAAAGATGGAATTCTTTTCATCAGTAGAAATGTGGACTGTGCCAGTGACTGCACATGAAGAAGCCTTCAGGGAGCCTACAAACTGTATTTTCTTGCCTAGAAACACTTTCTTTTACACATAAACTGTGTTCTAACTGACTGAAGGCACAGAGGTCCTACTTGAAAAGTTACACCAACAAGATGGATTTGGAATTGATAGCCAGCTTGGTTAATACACTGTCTATAGCAGAATGCTGAGGGAGAAGTGGATAAAGATTTAGACTGTTAAAGACTTGGTTGTTTCCACATCTGATATCTGTTGGGTGGATGCATGTTTATCCTTCAGAACAAATTTGAAGGTCACTCGGTAGGTTTCTCCTTAGCACTTACCTCTGCACGTTATAGGTGAATTTATACATTTTGAAGATGGATCCAGATGGGCTTATTTTCTTAGTAGTAACAAGAAATGTTGAACTGGGAAAAGAATTATGGAAGAAAGTGAAGCACCTGCAAGAAAAAAAAGACAAAAGATAAAGAGAAAAGTACTGTGATGCAGAGTGTGACCCACATAACAAATCCTCATCCATCCCTGGAACATAGACCCCTCCTCACAGCCCAGTTATCTGGATTTGCATAAGAGTTTATAAGCATATATCTAATAACAAAACCTTCAGTCCTGCAAGCTTCCATGCCTAACTCAGACACTATCTCCAATCCATAGGAAAAATTTGTTTTCTTTAAAGGAGTCTCCCTGGGTATACCAATTACTCTTTAGAACAGGCCCCATGCACATTTGTAGATGGCAACACAGAGTGAACTCAGTGGCTTCTTTGGAGGTTCCTTGTCTCCTAATGATGTGAGTGGGTTCCTTTTTCTTTCTTTCTTTCTTTCTTTCTTTCTTTCTTTCTTTCTTTCTTTTTTTCTTTCTTTCTTTCTTACTTACTTTTTTTAAAAAATAATTAACTTGTATAGGTCTTTTTGCTTTTCAGTTTTCTAATTTTATGGGATTTCCACATGGACACGTGTGTGCCTCTGCATCTGTATGTGTTTCTTATGCTTGTTCTTTGGCTCTTTCTCCTGGTATTTTTTTTTTATTTCACACTATTCTGTTTTTTATAAATCATCTTGGGATATCCATTTGTATAGTGTGATAGAGAATTGGTGTGCATTTGGGGAAATGGGGTGTCAAGGAGGATCTGAGAGGAGTTGGGGGAGGGGAATCCATAAACAGGATGTATTGTATGCAAAAACATTTTTCAATAAAAATCTTTCAAGCCTCATAAAAGTGAAATAATAAGCACATAGCTATGATCTCAGAATTTTGTAGGTTAGGAGTAAAGTGGAAAATAGTGAAGTAGTATCCTTGATTTTAGTAAGTTATAGAGATATAATGGATAATCCAGTTTCCTGATAGTTCACAGTCAGAGGCAGTGGTCCCTGGCTCTGCTAAAAGTGAATTTTATTCACACAGAAAGTTTGCCAACAAATACATGAATTGTATGATATATGCAGGAGTGATCAACAGTGGTCATCACTATGTCCTTTAAAATGGAAAGTGATGAATGATATAAATTTGTGAAAAATATAAAATACGTACCTCTTTTTACTTTTTTATTTCAGCTTGAATAAAACATTTTATGCACAATACTTTTTTATAAGAAGAAAAACACACCCGGGCGATGGTGGCGCACTCCTTTAATCCCAGCACTCGGGAGGCAGAGGCAGGTGGATCTCTGTGAGTTCAAGACCAGCCTGGTCTACA
>NW_004949249.1:322140-327757 GCF_000317375.1 Microtus ochrogaster | reverse complement strand
AGTTCCAGGACAGGCTCCAAAGCCACAGAGAAACCCTGTCTCGAAAAACCAAAAAAAAAAGAAGAAAAACACAGAACTGCAAGTGAAGATGTGAGATAGTCATCCCTCATAGGCTAAAACAGAGAATCGCCATAAGAGCTATCATATCAGTTTCAGAGCCTATTACCAAAAGAATTCAAGAATCATCTTGAATACATGTTCATTCAACAACATTCATGGCACTCTTCTCAGTAAGTAAAGGTGTCATCCATGTGTATGTTCCTTGATGGCTAAAGACATATACAAATCTGAAGAGGAAATTCTAACATTAGTTAATATGTGAGATCTTTGAGAACACAACAGTACGTGGATAGAGAAAATCACAAAGGAACAAATATGGCATCATTTCTCACGTATGAGACACCCCATATAGTGAAATTCATAGATGTGGAATGTACAGTGGGGGTTACCAGGGACTGAGCAGTGGTGAGGATAAATCAAAATGAAAAAGACAAAAAAGTTCCAGAAATGTCTATAAACAAACAACCTTATGTCAGTGAACTGTATACTTCAAAATCAAGACAGCCAGTTTTCTGTTACATGTATTTCCATAGTAAAAGTGTACATCACCAAGAGGTAGGAAAGTAGAGAAGCTCTGGGAGGAATTGAGGGGACCAAAACAGGATAAAATACAACGTATGAAAAATACTGGTAAATTCTTTTTTAAAAAAATAATATAGTTTATTAATTTCTAAGATGAATACTATTTATAGAAGAAAGTGAGGGATACCCCGTGGGTTGGCAGCACCATCATTTGTGTTATTGAGTCATAATTTAAGCAATTTATTTCCTGGTTCATGCTCAATAATATGACTGTTTACAAATAAAGGAGGATGTGATGGTTCACATCACATGATACAATACTGGGATTTATTCCTTTTTCAAAGGACCTTCAGAATGACTTACCTAAAGAAACAGAACACAGAGCCTGGCAGGTAGCATTAAAAAGATAAAGATGACTGTATATCAAGTGCAATATGGATTGAGATGAGCAGGTTTGGTGAACACCTAATGGTGTTGAAGTTCTTCCTGAAGACCATGAGCTGTTTAGACTACACAAACACCCAAGAAGTCTTAAGACTCTCCAAATTATTTTCCAGAATGGACAAATGACAGTGGTTGCTTAGTACAGTAAGTAACTGTAAACATTCTAATGTTTCTATGACTACTTGTCCTAGGTGGTGGATTCTGAGCAGTGAAAATATTCTAAGTCTTGTAATCCTAAAGAACTAACACCTATTGTATCATTTGAAATATTGAGGCATCTTTCTCAATCAGAAATCTATTTTATGATCCAATATAAAATAGCCAGTGTAATTTATAAAGGTCATAAGCGGAAAATTGCTAAAAATATAAGGGAAAAACCCAATAATCATATTATTATTAATAATTTACTAGATTATTAATAAAATTATCACCTGCAACCAAAATACTTTGTCAGCTATATGGTCCTGGACTTGGGGGAGTGTACTTTTCTTATGTGACTGGTCCTTGTCAAGATGTCTATACTCTAGTGGAGGACCCTGAGCCAAGAATATAAAAAGGGCAGCACTTAGATTTTATGGTTGTTGTAGAGGGGACATGTATTTAGAATGATGATGTGATATGATTTTGGGGGTACTAACAAAACAAGTGGGAGACATGAATGACAAGAATTTTGAAGAACAATATTTAAGAAGATATCAGAAATGGAAAGTTCTTTCATGATCTTGGATAGGTAGGATCAACATAATAAAAATGTTATTCTTAACCAAAAGCAATCTATAGATTCAATGTATTCCTCATCAAAATCACACCACAATTCTTCATAGACCTCAAAAGAGCAACACTCAAATTCATACGGGAAAACAAAAATCACAGGATAGCAACAACAATCCTCTACAATAAAGTTACTTCCAGAGGCATCACATTCACTGACTTTAAGCTCTATTATAGACTTACAGTAATAAAAACATCTTGGTATTGGCATAGAAACTGCCAAATGTACCAATGGAATCAAATCAAAGCCCCTGTCATTATTCCACACTTACAAACACCTGATTTTTGACAAAGAATCCAAAATTGTACAATGGAAAAAAGAAAGCCTCTTTAACAAATGATGCTGACATAACTGCATGTGACCATGGAGAAGAATGCAAATTAACAAATGACACTGGCATAATTGGATGTAGACTTGTGACCATGGAGAAGAATCCAAATTAACAAATGACACTGGCATAATTGGATGTAGACTTGTAGAAGAATGCAAAGGGACCCATTTCTATACCCATTGACATACAAAAGTCAAGTCCAAATGAATCAAAGACCTCAACATATAACATCTAGTTATACTGAACCTGATACAAGAGGAAATGAGAAGTAACTTTGAATGCATTGGCACAAAAGACCACTTCCTAAATACACCAGTATCACAGACACTGAGAGCAACAATTAATAAATGATACCTCCTGAATCTGTAAAGCTTCTGTAAGTCAAAGGACAATGCCAATAATATCAAATAGCCTCCTACAGAGCACCAACCCCATACCTGACAGAGGGTTGATCTCCAAAATATATAAAGAACTCAAGAAACTCGACATCAAAATACCAAATAATTCAATTAAAAATCAGATACAGATATAAAAACTTGTAGGAATTTATTGTGTTAGAGAAGAATACATACAAAGAAAAAAGAGAAAAAGCAAGCAAAGAAACCATGTTTCTGTTGGGATGGGACGTTGCTCAATTTTAGAACAATTGCCTGGCACATAAAATAAAATGTCTTATATGGAAGATGAAAAGATGATAGATGATATGCACACCAGTAGATAGATAGATAGATAGATAGATATGTAGATAGATAGAAAGATAGATATTGGATATATACATAAATCAACAAGCCTGTAGATTGTTGAAGTGTTATATAGATAGAAACATGGTAATAGATATTAGATGATAGATGCATGGATGGCTAGATAGATTAATATATCCATAGAGTCTTGAAGCATAGGTAGATAGAGAGACAGCCACATAGATATTAGATGGATTAATATGTAAATATACGAATCTATGGATGAATGGAGAAGTAAATAGTTGTGTAGATACATGCATGTTACATGCATGGTAGATGGATAGATATTGATGATGAATGTTAAGAGGGGTTAATAAATCTAAGTATTGATAAATAAATATGTACTAAGTTATATAGATTATATATAATCTATATATATGCACATATATATCTATATATACTATATATAGATAGATACATAGATGATAGATTCATTAGTGGATATGTCTATAAGTACACATATACATTCATGCACACATGATAGGAACATATAGATACATAAATATATACATACATTCACAAATATGTGAGTATGATATGCATATATACACATATATGCATACATATACTTACAAATACTTACATAGTAGAGGAATATATAAATGACTTGATAGAATGATAGCTCAATGAATACATGAATAGATTCATATATATAAGAAAATAGATGCATGGATAGATGGATAGATGAATATATAAAAAGATTCATGAAAATATAAGTAGATACTAGAGAGATAGACAAAGATGATAGATACATAGGTAGAAGGATGAATGGGTATGTACATAGGTTCATGCATCTATGGATGGAAGAAATGATACATGCATAAATGAACAGATGGAAAGATAGAGAGTAGGTAGGTATAAATACAGTTATAAATATATATCCAGGCATTGGAGCTTGAAAACTGAAGTGTATGCAAATTAATTGTCATAGAAAAAGAACATGTTCTGAAGAGTGCTATCAATATTTACAAAAAGTCCACTTAATAGAATGTGTCTCCTAAAAGTCAAATCATGAAACTCAAGTGTTAAGGGTTCTGTGAGTATTCCAGAAAAAACAGCTGGCAGGAGCCTGAAGTGAGATAGGGGCATGAATCTGTGTATATATTCATCTACCTATCAATGTGGACATATGGAATACCTAATTACTTTAAGAAAGCAATGCTTGTATTCTCACTCATGAGTAACTCAGAG
The DNA here is from genome assembly GCF_000317375.1 of Microtus ochrogaster. Taxonomy (NCBI): domain Eukaryota; kingdom Metazoa; phylum Chordata; class Mammalia; order Rodentia; family Cricetidae; genus Microtus; species Microtus ochrogaster. Next base: position 323,697 of record NW_004949249.1, on the reverse strand, counting down.
GTACCAGGACATTTAACTGAGATTGTGTTCTAGTTTGCTTGTGTGTTACTGTGATAAAGACCTTGCCCAAGATCAACTTGGAAATGACAGTGTTATTCAATCTTACAATTTACAATCTATCACTAAAGGAAGTCAGGGCAGAAACTAAAGGAAGGGCCTGAAGCAGAGGCTATGGAGTGGTGTAGGAGGTTCTTCTGTTTGTGTGCTGCTTTCATTGGTTAATCAATAAAGAAACTGCTTGGCTTGATAGAGCAGAACTTAGGTAGGTGGAGAAGGCAGAACTGAATTCTGGGAAGAAGGAATCAGAATCAGAGAGAGAGCTGCCATGAAGTCGCCAAGTCAGACCTGCTAAACCTTTCCTGGTAAGCCACGACCTCATGGTGAACACAGATTAATAGAAATGAGTTAAATCAAGATGTGAGAGTTAGCCAATAGGAGGCTAGAGGTAATGGCCAAGCAGTGTTTTAATCACACAGTTTTGTGTGATTATTTCAGGTGTAAGCTAGTCGGGCAGCCAGAACTAGGGACCCCTCTCCCTGTAACAATAGAAAATGCTGCAGCTTACTTGTTTGTTCCCCATGGCTTGCTAAGCTTGCTTTACTATAGAACCCAGAACCACCAAGTCAGGGGTGGTACCATCACAGTGAACTTCACCCTCCCACATCAATTATCAGTCAGAAAAAATCACCACAAAATTTCCCACATTGGTATGTGCACTTCCACATCAGTCATCAATCAAGAAATGCAATGTAGCTTTCCTAAAGTGGGATAGGTCCTCACACATCAATTGTTAAGAAAATGTCCAGCAGGCTTTCCCACAGATGGAGTTATTTCCTCAATTGAGGCTCCCTCTTTCCAGATGACTTTTCCTTGTGTCAAGTTGACAATAAAACCACCTAGGAGAATTCACTTTCTTATATAACTCATGATCACCTTCCCAGGGTTGGCATTGCTCATGTATATTTTCAAGGATGTATCGCATACCAATATGATAAAGGCATCTTGTGTTTTTCTTATCAGATGACCTTGGCATGTGTCATGTTGACAAAAACAAGCAACAAAAAAATTAAGCCAAAAAACTAACATAGTTATGATAACATTTTGTGTTTGTCCTAGGCCAAAAATTATTTTTAATATATCTATCCTTTGTTTTAAAGAAGCAGGGCTATAAGTTATACAGATTTTCTTGCCAGATTTCTCGGATATTTTCACATTCCCCTGAGGACCCCATAAACGTACAGTTCATTTTAGTACATTTTAGCTCATAACTACTTGTCCAATTGTGACAGAATAATATAGGGTGATGTTTACCTTGTAAGGAGCCAGAGTTTTCCTGATGAGAAATACATTGTTTTATTTTAAAGGAAATGTTAAAATTGTATAAATGAGAATATGGATTGCAATGAATAGCACCTTCACCATGTCATATACCCTTGTAAGGAAGGTGACTTGTTCATTTCCCAGATGGCCAAACTCCCAAAATAACCACACAGAAACTGTTTTAATTAAATCACGGCTTGGCCAATTGCTTAAGTATATATATTTTTTTTTAATTTA
>NW_004949249.1:306494-321462 GCF_000317375.1 Microtus ochrogaster | reverse complement strand
GCTTCCAGGTGCCTAAGGAGAGGTCCCCAGTTAGTTCCTGGGGCAGCTGAAGATAGGGAACCTGAAATGATCCTATCCTATAGCCTTAATGATGAATATTTTGCTTAAGTATATTCTTATCTAGCTCTTACATCTAGAATTAACCCATCTCCATTATTTTATATTTTACCATGAGGCTCATGGCCTACTGGCAAGGTTCTGGTAAGTCTGTCTCTAGCAATGGCTCCATGGCTTCCCACTAACACCTCTTTCCTTTCTCCAAGCATTCAGTTTAGTTTTCCCAACCTATCTCTGTTCTACCCTATCAGGCCAAGCCAATTTCTTTATTAAACAATGGTATTCACAGCATACAGAGGAGAATCCCACATCAATATTCCATGGTACATCTAAAGCTATTGCCAGAATGTGTCCTGCAGTGTGGGAAGATGACCTGACACTTTATGTATTTGTGTATCCCTCTCATGTTTGTGGTGGCAGTGACTGTGTGTTAAAGACATTCATTGCACATGTGCCCTATAATAGTCACCATGTTCTTGGCATAAAAAAATTACAAGTTTTCTTATGTCCAACTTTTGATGACAGTGCTTGCCTTTGGGACACAGAAAAAATATGTCTGTACAGCCATCTATGTGATACCTGAAATGATAGGGTCTGAGATGTAGAAGTAGTCTCTGCCTGTCTTAAATTCACAATCATAGGCTATCATGGCTACTGTACAGGAATTATTTTTAATCTTCTAGTCAAGAAATCAGCCACAAAAATATAGGTATACCTTAATGGACTTCATAAATATTTAAGAATAATCATGCCTTTAATTAGATGATTTACTTTTTTCTTCAAGGATTTCCCTGACTCTGTTCAGTCACTCAAGGGTGGCCATAATATTCTACTGGATCAGTCTACTTTTCTCATAATATTTCTTTTTCTTCTTTTTGGTTGGTCAGAGCCTAGTTATGCTTTCACTGGGCTTTTGAATAATTTTATTCTTTTTTAATGCTGCCTATCATACGACTGCTTGTTCACTATTTGGCTGACTTCCAAGATTATTTATTGCCATAAAGAAGCTGTGAAGAATGTAGCTTGTATGTCCTGTTGATTTAAAACTCTAACAAAATAGTCACCATGTTTCCTTTGAGTCCACTAATAAATACCTTTATTAATGGAGTTAAAAACACCAAGAGGGAAGCCCAGATTTCTCCATAATGTATGGTGACTCTGAAAGGATTCTCTACAATTTCTGGTAACTGTAACAGATATCTTTTAATTAGAAGAATTTGAAGGAGATTTTTTTAATTTGTTTTTGAGCTACATAGTTTTCTCCACTCCCCTCCTTTCTTTCCCCCTCCCATTCTACCCTCTTCCATGATCCCCATGCTCACAATTTATACAGGAGATTTTGTCATTTTTTTATTTCCCATGTAGATTAGATCCATGTATGTCTCTCTTAGGGTATTCTTTGTTTTCTAGGTAGTCTGGGATTATGAATTGTAGGCTGGTTTTTCTTTGCTTCATGTCTAAAAGCCACTTATAAATGAGTCCATATTATATTTGTCTTTCTGGGTTTGGCTTACCTCACTCAATATGATGTTTTCTAGATACATCTATTTGCTAGCAAATTTCAAGACATCATTATTTTTTCTGCCCTATAGAACTCCATTGTGTAAATGTACCACATTTTCCTTATCCATTCTTTGGTTGCATGGTATTTAGGTTGTTTCCATGTTCTGATCATGGCAAAAAATGCTGCTATGAACATAGTTGAGCACATGTCCTTGTGGTATGATTGAGCATTCCTTGGGTATATACCCAAAAGCGGTATTGCTGGGTCTGGAGGTAGGTTGTTTCCTAATTTTCTGAGAAATCACCATACTGATTTCCAAAGTTGCTGTATCATTTTGCACTCCCACTAGGAATGGCAGAGTGTTCCGTTTACCCAATACCCTTTCCGGCATAAGTTGTCGTCAGTGTCTTTGATCTTGGACATTCTTACAGATGTAAGATGAAAATTCAGAGATTTTGATATGCATTTCTCTGATGGCTAGAAATGTTAAGCATTTTCTTAACTGTTTTTCACCCTTTTTATCTTCACTTGTTAAGAGTTCTCTGTTTAGGTCTGTATGCCAGTTTTTTTTTGATTATTTATTCTTTTGATGAACAATTTCTTAAGTGCTTTGTATATTTAGGAGATCAACCCTCTGTTCGATGTGGGGTTGGTTAAGTTCTTTTTACATTCTGTGGGCTGCAGTTTTGTTTTGGTGACCATGACGTTTGCTTTACAGAAGCTTCTCAGTTTCTGGAGGTCCCATTTCTTAATTGCTTCTGTCAGTGTCTGTGCTACTGGGGTACGATTTCGGATGTGGTCTCCTGTCCAATGAGTTCAAGTGTACTTGCCACTCTCTCTTTTATGAGTTCAGTTTGGTTTGTTTTATGTTGAGGTCTTTGATTTACTTGGACTTGAGTTTTATGCATTGCAATAGATCTATTTTCATCTCACTACATGCTGAAATACAACTTCCCTTCACAATAAATGTCTTGGAGAGAGTAGGGATAATAGAATGTACCTAAACATAATAAAGGCAATATACAGCAAAACAACAGCTGACATCAAACTAAATGTAGAGAAACTCAAAGCGATCCCACTGAAATCTGGAACAAGACAAGGCTGTCCACTTTATTTATTTATTTATTATCTATTTATATCTATTTAGTATTTATTTATATCTATTTAATATAGTACTTGAGGTTCTAGATAGAACAATAAGACAGCAAAAGGAGATCAAGGGGATACAAATAGGGACAGAAAAAGTTGTCAAACTCTCATTTGTAGCTGATGATATGATACCTTACATGAGTGACCCAAAAAATTCTGACAGGGAACTCCTATAACTCATAAACAACTTCAGTAATGTAGCAGGATACAAGATTGACTAAAAAAAAACAATAACACCCCTTTCCTATGATGATAAATGGGTTGAGAAAAAAATCAGAGAAATAACACCCTTCACAAATGCTAGACAGTGGTATTATATCCAGTCTCCTAAAAGTTAAAGATGAAAAGATGCACATTAACATTCAAGGTTTATAAGCAGTATGTATGGATATCAAGCAAAGACATAGCTTTTCATTGAAGAAAATCATGACTAACAATCTGGATAAAATAAGGCACATGTTTGACTTCATATTTACCAAATACCCATATTATTGCTTCTATATTTTCCCAGTATGCAGCCATTTGAGAGAAAAATTGTTGTGTGTTTATTATGCTATCTAATTGGAGTTTTATAGTTTTATATTTTCAAAATGAATAATGTAACTTTTTCCATGACTGTTTCATTTCATTATTTTCTATAGGCGTAATTATTTGCCATGTTTATTTTTGTTATTCCTATTAGAGATTTTTTTTACATATTCTGAGTATATGTGCTTCTATGAATTACATTTGTATATCCCATCTCCAAAGGTATGCATTTTCTTTTCTTTTCTTTTTTTTCTGAGACAGGGTTTCTCTGTGACTTTGGATCCTGTCCTGGAACTAGGTTCAGTAGACCAGACTGGCCTCGAACTCACAGAGATATGCCTGCCTCTGCCTCCCAAGTTCTGGGATTAGGGCATGCACCACCAGCGCTCAGCAGTACGAATTTTATTTTAACCATGTGCCCCCCCCCGTCCATATTTAGGAAGGTGAACATCCAAACTGGCTAGGCTCCCACAAAGCCAGCACATTACGTAGGATCAAAACCCCATGCCATTGTCCTTAGCTTCTCATCAGCCCTCATTGTTTGCCATGTTCAGAGAGTCCAGTTTTATCCCATGCTTTTTCAGTCATAGTCCAGCTGGCCTTGGTGAGCTCCCAATAGATCAGCCCCACTGTCTCAGTGGGTGGGTGCACCGGAAACTTGTTTTTTTTTCCTTTTCTCAATAAAAAAAAGAATTAAAAAAAACCAGACTAATATATAGAGAGTACCAAGTTGAATCAACCATGAGAGTCTGAAAAGTAAATACTCTTTATTTTCAATTGAGTGACAAATCATCACAGAGTCCCTAACCTCAACAATTCCCTGTGGCTTTGGTTTCATATTCAATTGTAGGCAATTTGCCTAATTCATTTACGTTGAGGTCAAATCAGGAAAGTTTGTTTTTCAATCTGTAATATAATGTTTGTTATTTGAAATACTTCAAATTTCACAGAAAGTGTTCAAAGATTTAAAATACAATTTTTATATTCAAAAATTGGAATTTAAATCTACAGTGTTGAATGGGAGTATAATGCACACAGAACAGAAATCAAAAGCAGCAGACAATGTAATATACAGTTTCCTTTCTATTCATGCTCTTCACAGTCCTCGAGGGAAGAAATTATTTCTTAGTGATTTCTAGGACCTTTATATAATAAAGATGTGAACTGTGATTAATTTTTCAATTCACATACAAGTAGATTCAAATTCATCCCTTCTAGTTCTTACAGAAATTGTAGCATATTGTACAAATTCCACACCACAATATTTTGATGAACAATATGTATTGGAGAGTCCCCCTTATTAGAACACAAAGAGCAATAACTAAAGTAAAATAATTTATTCTCCTGAATGATAAATGTTTTAACTCCAGTATGTATTATATTAAAATAATATTCTGTCTAAAATGACAAATATTGAATTCTATTTTTTATATAATAAATCCAGTTTTGGTATATTGTTTAACATTATATTCCTCCCAACATTCTTTGCTCCATTCTCTCTTAGCTAGAACCCCTCCATACACCTACTTTCAAGTATATTGGCTCTTTCCCTTTGATTATTATTATATGTCTGTATGTATGCATGTATATACAAATAAATACAATTAACACCTACAGAGTTAGTTTTTGTTCTATGGGTGTATATATAGTTCAGGGTTTATCACTAAAGATTTGTGGGATCCACTAGGTTGAGACAAGATTGTGGGGGGAGGCTACAACATGTGCTGCAGAGGTCAGTCAGATGAGACTGGAGGATTGGAGTTAGAAGACTAGAGAGGTAAAGATCTGCATTTGGCCTATAGGACTTGTCACTCTGTACTGGGTAACCAATCAGGGCATTCTTCCCTGGAAGAGTTTTCTTAGTCTCATTCTCAGAAGTTATTAGTCTCCTATTACTCATTTTCTATGTGTGGGTCCCCTCAAAAATTTCCCCCTTCCACATTAACATGTTAGATGATATCACCATTGTTCCAACAATTTCTAGAGAGATTATATGACTGCAGATATTCTGGTATTATGAATTTTACAATCTTCCTGTTCCCTCTCTTGAAATGTTCTATGTGCCATATATGGAGGAGCTGAGCTATAAATGTATTCAGTTGGATTGGGTTCCCCACAATTCATTGATTTCTGCATTGAATTCATTTGTGGGTTTCTGTGATAGCCTCGATTTGTTGCAAAGAGAGATTTCTTTGCTGAGGAGTGACAACTATACATATCTCCAGCTGGAAAGATGTGATTCAGAATGTATTATGAAGTTATGTTGGTCTATCAAAATGATGCTAGTAATGTTTTTTCTATGTATCATGACCTCAATGGCCCATTGTGGTTGACTTGCCTTTTTGTACCATGGTTTTCCCTCCTGCTCATTGGACATTCGGTCCAATTAGATAGCTATTCATTGTCATGAACATGTGGATTCTACTCATTGTTTCTTTATGCATAACTTGTGATAAATCATAGGTGATAGAGTGGGTACATAGTTTTATTAATTATATCCTTTAGTAGCATGTGATGTGAAATTCCCCTCTGTATGCTGTGAATAACATTGGTTAATAAATAAGCTGCTTTGGACCTATTGTAGCACAGAATAGTAAAAGGCTGGAATTTCAAGGAGATAGAGGAGAGAGTAGGCAGAGTCAAGAAGCTGTATAGCTGCCACAGGAGATAGACATCAGACACTGGATGGAACCTTATCAGTAGGCCATAACCACATGGCAATACACAGATTAATAGAAATGGGTTGATTTTGTAGATATAAGAACTAGCCAATACGAAGTTTGAGCTAATAGAGCAAGCAGTGTTGAAATAATACAGTTTCTCTGTGATTATTTTGGGTCAGTTCCTGCTCCTGCATTGAAGCTATCCACCCAGAGGGGTGAGTGTGTGCCCAGCTGGCCAGAAGGTCCCAGGAAGAGAGTGCATGGCACCTACAGGTCCTGGTGCAGGGGTTTCTTTGTTCCACATGACCCTGCCCCCCCCCATGTTTACCCTTTTGTCTGTGGGGTCCTTGGACATCTAGGAGTCCCTGTCCCTGTGTTGAGGCAATCCATCCAGATGGGTGAGTGTGTGCCATCCTAGGGCAGACAGTCCAGTAATGGAGCACAGGGCCCATCCAGCTCCTATTCTATAATCTCAAAATTAAAAAAATAGAGATAATTGAATATAATTTAAATAAAGTGTCACATATTGAAAATTATATTCAGTGAATAGTAAAATTTGGACAAGGAAGAAAGTAGAGTCTTCTTAGCACTTGGAAAATTTTCCACAAATAAGGTAATTCATAAGTATGACTACAAACAGATTGATATTTTCTAAACAAGAATTATGAAAAGTGAGGTAAACAGAGATTAATCTCTTCTAGCTCTGAACACTGTTCATAGATATTAAAGTACCTCAAGTTCTGTAAAACTTGAAGATATTTAGTATGAATTCAAAGAATAAATACAATAAGCCATGATTCCTCTGTTTGATTTTCAGTACAAATAACCAGTGTTCATAGACTGCGTATAGGCAAGAAGATAGCAACTACAGAACCCAGTGTCAGTATGGGATCTATGTGCTTCGCCTCTGAACAAAAGCATTGTCTATGAGTACATACATGCTGACACTTCAGCCACTCGTAGGTACATGGACCTAGAACAATTTTGGTTACTGGGAGAGTTATCAATTTCTCTAATCAACTGAAATATGCTACAGAATCAGAGTACATTGTAGGTCATCTGAAGTTTACATGGAGAAGAACACTATTAAATGAAGATGTAAGTAATGCTTACAAAATGTCTCCAAATAATTTTCTGCATGAAAATTTGCTTCTAGATAATATTCAGTGTGCTTTCTTTCATACAGTATCTGTTTGTTATTGGATAGACCTGCCGCTCACTAATAGGTCTCAGTGGCTTCAAACATCTTTGCAAACTTCATGATTCAGGCTATCAAGTACTTATATTATAGGGATGATTTATTCTTATAATAGATAATTCATAGAGAATTAATATTATCAGTGCTATTTTAAAGTCTGTTTCTTATATTTTGTAAAAATTATAACATTTAGATCATTGGATGATAAAATTCACTTTTAAAAAGCAGTTAGGGGAAAATCTGTTTAAGAATTTCAAAGTGACTACCTCAATTTTGAACAAAATTGCTAAAATAATAGCATCACTATTCAACTGAATAATACACAGCATAACTTTGTTTTGATTTCAAATGAAGAGAAGGTACATTCTTCTGGAAAAAATAACACTTTTCTAACCTTATATGAATATTAAAAAGCAGTCACATAAGAGAAAATGACCATATCCTTATATCCATTTATTTTTCTGTGAACTATTTTATCATTCAATCAGTGGCTGTAAGTGGAAATATCATACACACACACATATACACACATGACAAAAAGAGAGATATTGAGAGAGAGAAACACGCACACACAGAAAGACAGACTCACACACAATATGAATGTGCAAAATATTCATTCTTACATTTTCCATCCATAAATTTACAAGATGAATACTTTTTGCACATTTCTAATGAGTACAGTCTCTTTTTGCATATGCAACCATTTGCCCACCAGGTCTTATTATGGTATGACACCAAAGGTTTACACTTTCAGGAAATTGACAATTGGCCTTTTGGATCTGGTTGAAATGGGAAGGAATACCCAACAGAGTGATCCCACAGATCTTGACAGAAAAAAATTCAGAAAAAAGGGAAAATGTATATGCCTAGGATTCACTATCGGGTTTAAAGAGTGGAAATGATTTGTCACTGTATTATGATGGAATATGTAAAGTGAATGACTACAAGAATACCTTTGCCCGCATGTGACATATGATAGTGAATCAGAGAGACTGCTAGAGTCAGGGTCAATATTAATATTTTGTCAACAGGTGACATCATACAAAGTAGAAAAAAATGAGTGACACTGAATTTTGAAATGTGCTTTATTGCAGTTGAAGGTGATCATGTATTTAAACCTGTGATTGCAATAGAATCTTTGCTAGTGAGAATGTGGATAGAGCCAGCCAGACAAGAAACCTGATTTTTGTTCTTGGTAAGAATGATAGTGGGTTCTCTGAAATAGTAACAAAAGTATGACCAAGTAAATGAGAATTAAGTCAGATTCACCCACAAAATACAGTATCATGGTATTTCCAAACTCCTGTCCACTAAATGACAGTCTGTTTGTTTTGTGGACCAACTTTTACATTATATTGCAATTCAAGTGGCATGGTCAATGAAGACTAGGGGAAATGTGGTGATGCTATTGGAAGAGTTTGTGTTCATGTTTCCTCACTGGAAAGAATAGAGTAAATATTATTTTCTCAAAATTCACACCATTTTGTGTGTCATTTTATCAAGTGTGTATGAAATTAAAATGTGAACTCTAGAGTATAGATTCAGGAGACATGTGATGGTTCCATTGACAGGCATCATGATTCTCCAATATTATGTTTTTGAAAGTGTATGGGACAGAGATGGGTAAATTCTCTAGATAAGTTACTTTTTAAAATTTTTAATGCATTAAGAAACCCTGAAAAATGATGTCATACCAACATTTAGACTTCGTTAAATGTGTCCATGGAACTTGCAAAAATTTTATTGCCTGTATCGACTCACAGACTGTAGATGAATTTGGAGATGTTGGGATTTTTTACTATATATTGTGGTCGGATACTAAGGACACAATGTAAAGTCTCCAGAATGCTACTGAACATGTCTCTGACATTGTCATTCATGCAATGTAGGAAAAGGTCAACCATTGACTCCTGAACTACACAAAAAAGTTGAGACATATGCTGAGGAACATAACATTCTACCAGAAAACATTTAAGATGCTCTGGTTATAGGTAACCTTAATGAATATTTTTGTCCATAGCATTTATACATATATGTATAACAATGTATATTCATAAATACATGTATTCATATGTACATACTTGGTCTATCTGTCTGTCTCTTTATCTGTCTATCTCTATCTATCTATCTATCTATCTATCTATCTATCTATCTATCTATCTATCTATCTATCTTATATATCTATCTATATCTATCATCAATTTATCTACTGATCTACTCAGTAAGGTCCCTGAATCAGATTATATCTAGCAATATGCTATCTTTCAGCTGTTATTTCCAGCAACAATCTTTGGGAGCTGTTCTCATATTCGTAGGAGAATATTTATGTTAATTCTTACCCCATTTATGTTCTTTTACAGATACATGTACTAAATAATGACCCTCTGTAGGTGAGTAGAAATAGAAGTCATGCCTAATCATCTTGATATTTGAATGTGTCTTTGCTTATTACATAAAAATTAGAGATAAGTATGTGACCAAGGGCAATATGAATTCAAAATATAGACAAGTTATTATTTGTCTTTTAAAACTGAGAATCTTACTATGACAAAAAATGAAGGATAGAATATGTTTATTCATAAAACAGTTTGAAGGATATCTTTCTTATTCAGAATTGCTAACTTTTCTATATTGAGGTATGTTCCATCAAAAAAAAACTGTGTTGTGACATTTGAAAAATCTTTATTTATGACTGTGGCATATGATTTGTCACAGATAAGATACAATCAGGTTGATGTCTTCAGTAAATTCCTTGAAACCTCTCATTATAAATTGTCATGTAAGGCTAAAGAATGTCATTATTTCCTGTTAACAGTGCTCCTATAAAATCCAAAGCACAAGATATTGGTGATTTCTAGGAAAGGAACTGTTTATGTAAATCCCATCTCTATACTCTATATTCTTATATTTAATTTTTTTATTCATAATTCACAACAGTGAAAACTTTCTTCTGGTCAACCATGTTTTAATTTTTGCTTTCATGCCTGCACAGATGAAAAGAGGATAAGAATTATGTATTATATCTTCTTGGGCATGGAATCAGTATTACATAAAAATCACCATTTCTTTCTAAATGAATTTTCCCCTTGGCTGTGAAGTCAGGATACCACATTCCAAATTCCTGACTTACCTTTTTTTCTCTTCTTATGACCTATGAGCTGTTCTTTTTTTGAATGATTAACTAAAATGTTTCAAGAAACAATAAGGACTTTATGAAAAGGATCTCATTTAAAAACCACATAAACATTCACTGAGCTAATTAAAATCAGCACTTCATTGTAACAAATGGTATCTATATTACTGAAAATTATCACAATAATTGGAAACTTTACAATTGCTGGAGAGCCATGGGCAAGAACTCTGCAGAAGTGAATTGTATGATGTGCTCTTATTTACCTTCAGCTGAAAATTAGTTATTTGCAGATAAATGGTCATACAACTTTGAACGATTTCACATAACAAACTCTTTGGATCTGCCTCAATGTTACATATTATTTAAAACAAAGGATGAAATATGTTTTCAATAGTTCATATGAGGAGATTATCTCTTGATAATTGACTTCAGTAAGCAAATGAATCAGGATATTCTTAAGTAGTGTACATATGAGTCATTTTCACATGAAGAATAAATTCATGATAATGATATTCTATACATACCAATCCCTATAAATATGCAATTATTTATTACAACTTTCTGTTTGTTATACAATGATTCTTTATAATACACTTAACTATCAAAATATCAAAATAGAAAAGGCAATGCAATCTTCTTTGAGGGCTTGGAAAAAGGAAAAAGAAAAGTTATTAGACAGTGTTGTATATCCAGTCTCTCATCTAAGGCTATAACAAAATCAAAGTACATTCAATATACATAGGAAATTGATATGAATAAGATACAAGGAATATTTTCTTGTTAAAAAACCTGTTATTTAACCTTTCTTTGTGTGTATTGTAAAACAAAATGTTTTCAGAACAAATACTTGACTAATGCTTGAAAAAATTCTGTATATTCAAAACACATTTACATCACTTCACCCCATTCTCAAAATAATTACTACTATATTTGTGTCCCCACCTCTTTCTCCAATTTCTCCAACTTCTTCATAAATATATGTATTTATTTGAAAGTATACGTGAATGTGTGATTGTTTATGTGTGTGTGTGTGTGCATGTGTTTGTATTTAGAGAGAGGTGATTGACAGAGAAATTTATAGCCCATCTGAGTCCATTTAGTGTTTCTAATATGTATTCATGTTTATTCTGGCACCTTGGTCTTCAATTTCTTATTACTTAGAACTGATCTCATTTGGAGATAAAAGAAATATGGCTACTACTCTTACTATCAGAAGTTGCTTTCTAAGCTGTCAAGCCTTCAAATGGCAAAGAAGATCTAAAGCTCACCATTCACATTGTGATAAACAACATAGGTAAAGTTTGCCCAATCTGAAACGTAACTAAGTGGTGATTAGTTGAATTTACATCCTGAGCTACAGAAGATAAATCATGATTGGTTCCATAAACATGTTCAACTACCATTGTTATTTTCATGAACCAGTGTAATTTCTATGTGCATTCTGAATGGTAATTTCTTAATCAAGACTTTAGAGATGATTTAAATATCGATCTTAGTTTGTAGTACTCTCATGTTGACCAAGATAATCTTCCTTCATCAATTTGTAGAGTGTATTATTATTTCTGCAGATATATTCTTATAATAGCCAGAAACCTCTCAAAGTTGTCAGTTTTGCAAGTTAAGAATTACAGGGATTCTTATTTCTCTGTGTTCTCAGCAAAATAAACATCAAGAAAACAAATGACTCCATTCCAAACCTGGATTATAGATCTAAAAATCATGTTCTCAGAAAGTGAAACACAAAGGTCTGAGAGACACTTAAAAGTATTCAATACTCTTAGGCATTAGGAAAATAAAATTAAAACTGTTTATATATTTTGTCTTACTGCTGTCAGCATGGCCTAGCTCATTAAAAGAAATGATGCATGGAAAGGGCTGCACTTGGTCATGGTAGGTGGAACTGAAAACTGACTCAGCTGCTGTCAAAATCAATGACGAGTATCCTAAAGATGACATCAGTCTTACCACAAGTCCTTCAAAGAAGAATTACAGCCCAACTATCTTGACTTTTTTTTTTCAGGAATCCACACAGATGACCCCAGCTAAGAATCTAAACAATAGTGGAGAGGGTACCTTGCTGTGAGACAATGGTCTTCTACTCTGTAAAGATTTATCAGTTATATTGCTTCCATAAAATGCTGATTGGCCAATAGCCAGGAAGGAAGCATAGGAGGGGCAGCCAAGTAGGAAGTAGAGGTGGGGAAATGAGAACAGGAGAATTCTGGGAAAAGGAAGACTCAGTCTGCAGCTGGCACCCAGATGCAGAGGAAGCAAGATGAGAATGCCTCTTAATAACAGGTACCAAGCCACGTGGTTAACGCAGACAAGAATTACAAGATAATATAGGTTATAAGAGTTAGTAAGAAACCTGAGGTAATAGGCCAACCAGATTATGATTAATATGCACATCAATGTGTTTCTTTGGGACTGAATGACTCTAGGACATAGCTGGACATAAACATCTGTCAACAGTATCTCAAATGACCTTCCTCTCTAATTCGATTGATAACTACCTTAATTGTCATCATAGAACCTTCATTAGCACCCAATGGAAGTAGATGCAGAGATCCACAGATAAGCACTGAACTGAACTCCTGAAGTCCAGCCATAGAGAAGTAAGTAATGTTATGAGCAAGTCGGCCAAGACCATGATGTGGAAACCCACAGATATAACTGACCTGAGCAAGTAGGAGCTCACTGACAGCTTACTTACAGCTGAGGAAATTGCATAAGACCAAATAAGTTTCTCTCAATGTCGTTGACAGACAGTTGCGTGGCTGGGGCAGTTTGTGAGGTCACTAGCATATATAACTATATACATAGCTTCAATTGAGTAACTTCCAACAGATCCTTTTCCTCAAAACTTTGGCTTGTGAACCTAGTGTGTGCCAAATTTATGTTGTGCAAAGAAAAATAAGGGGACAAGAAGAAACAGAAGAAAGTATAGAGAAGTACATTGATTTCTCTGTGGAATGTGTAAACTTAAGAATCATATATGACAAAGGATAAATAGCTTTTGTGTATAAAATTGTATTTGCCATTAAAGATATTTCCTTCGAGGAAAACCTTAGTATATGGTCTGTCATCAGAGGAGAGAAGGCTCAAAGAATGCAATATGTCTTTAGATATGGAACTTATGTGTAAATATCTTGTGTGTTTTAATTGTGCTACCATGGAATTCATAGTTACTGTTCTTGGTTGAATCCTAAATAAAAGATCAAAATAAGCTTTTAAGGCTCAACACTCATAAGATTACTATAAAATGAAATTAAAGGGAATGTTAAAGAAATGAAAAAGGGGATTTCAGACTGTTCAAAAATAAACATATAAAAAATATATTTATAATGGACTTTAAATTATAAAATCTTTTTATTCCTTTAATTTTAAGACATTATATTATAGCCATACCAATTGCTTCTTACTTCTTCTGAACCTTCCCATATTCCCCTTCATTCTCTGTCATTATTGGATATTCTTTTAAAATTAATTATTGTCATGTTCAAAATATGAAAATTTGAATAACAAATATGATTGTTTGTGAGAATAGATAGAAACAAGAGAAATGGAGCGAATTTGTTTACTATTCCATTAAGTTTTTCAGAAAATTAAATCCTTAATTAACTTTGTGCATATATATATATATATATATATACAGAAGCAAAGACATAGGTAGATTCCTGGCATATTAACCTCAGAAAAAATAGTAAGATGAAAGAAGAAGGAAATATTTAAATATTGTCCTGAATTGACCTCAACCTGAACAGATGAGGCAAATTGCCTAGGACTGAACATGACAACAAATCCACAGCTAATTGTTCATATTGAAGACTCTTAGGTAATTTGTCACTCAATGGAAAATAAAGACTATTTACTTTTCAGATTCTCATGATTGATTCAACATTGCACTCTAAACTTCAGCTTGTCCTTAAAAAAGAATTTGTATCTGTTTTTATAACACATTGAGACATGCACACAAACACACACACACACACATATATATATAAATTTAGGAAATTAAAAATGCACTTTGTAATGGAAAATGTGAAGGAGACATTTATCAATGGATATCTAGAAGGATCTTGATTAGCAGAAGTAAAATGTTATTAATAAAAAATACATTTTGGAGGGGAAAAATAACTGCATTCAAAATTTTCAAAATAGTTTCTCTAATACACTAGAACTATGTCTCATTAAACTATAAATCTTTGTTATTCAAATGGGACTCTGAAGAAACAATAGAAGACCTGATAATGTTAAAGTATAAAAACTTGGGTATTTAATGTAAGAAATAATTTAGAGAGAACATCAATGAGCGAGTGTTTTATTCTAGGATTTCCAAACAGGCGGAAAGGAGGGGTAGTTTTATTAACATTTATATTACAGAGACTATAACACATAGTGATAAAGTAGAAATTGGAGAATAAATATACTTTAATGCAGCAAGGGCAGTGGGAATAACCAGGGCATGATATTTTTTAATTAATTAATTTATTTATTTATTAATTTATTAAAGATTTCTGCCTCCTCCCCACCACCGCCCCCGATTTCCCTCCCCCTCCACCAATCATGTCCCCTTCCCTCATCAGACTGAAGAGCAATCAGGGTTCCCTGCCCTATAGGAGGTATAAGAACCACCCACCTCTTTCCAGGACTAGTTAGGTGAGCATCCAAACTGCCTAGGCTCCCACAAAGCAAGTATATACAGTAGGATCAAAACCCAGTGCCATTGTTCTTGA
>NW_004949249.1:303936-304835 GCF_000317375.1 Microtus ochrogaster | reverse complement strand
ATATAAAGTTGATTATTGTCCTCTCAAGATCTGTGAAGAATTTTGATGGGACCTTGATGGGGATTGTGTTGAATCTATAAATTGCCTTTTATAGAATTGACATTTTTACTATGTTGATCCTTCCAATCCAAGAGTAAGGGAGATCCTTCCATTTTCTGTTATTCTCTTCAATTTCTTTCTTCAATGCCTTAAAGTTCTTGTCAAATAGATCTTTCATTTCCTTAGTTAGAGTTACCCCCAAGATATTTTATGTTGTTTGTGGCTATCATGAAAGGTGATGCTTCACTGATTTCCCTCTCTGCTTCCATATCCTTTGTGTATAGGAGGGTAACTGATTTTCTGGAGTTGCTCTTGTATCCTGTCACATTACTAAAGGTGTTTTGACCCGTCTAGCAGGCCACGTTATTCGTGGGCCTTAAGTTCAGGATTACCTGGGTAGCAAGGGAGTGAAAGAGAAAGGGAATTAAGCGCATATAAAGAATCGACAGAATCGGTCTGAGATGTGTCAAGGTTCTGTTTATTGCAGGCAGGGGTTTATTCTTATAGAGTGGTTTTGGTAGGGAGGGGTAGGGTTAGAGGGGATTGGAAACTATCGTGTCCTAGGCCAGGGAGGAAGCAATATATCTCTAGAAACATCTAATGGTTAGGCCATATCTTGGAACACCTTGTGGTTAGGTCGTTCTGAGAACTGTATTACAGCTGTTTGTGTAGCAAGCTGTTTTTCAGAGAGGATGAGGAAGATTGGCCAGTACTTTAGGTCGGGGGGCTTCTTGGTCCCCAATAGTGTTTATCAGCTGTAGGAGTTCTTTGGTAGAGGTTTTGGGGTCGCTTATGTACACTCTCATATCATCTGCAAATAATGAAAGTTTAACCTCTTCCTTTCCAATTTGAATCCCCTT
>NW_004949249.1:296605-302577 GCF_000317375.1 Microtus ochrogaster | reverse complement strand
GCTGCAGAGAAGAAGGTATATTCTTTCCTCTTTGGGTGGAATGTTCTATAGGTGTCTGTTAAGTCCATTTGATTCATTACCTCCATTAATTCTCTCATTTCTCTCTTAGGTTTCTGTCTGATTGACCTGTCCATTGGTGAGAGAGGAGTGTTGAGGTCTCCTACTATTACTGTGTGTGGTTTGATGGCAGCCTCGAATTTTAGTAATGTTTCTTTTATGTACATGGGGTGCTTTTATATTAGGGGCATAGATATTCAGGATTAAGAGACTTCATCCTGATGAATTGCTCCTGTTATGAGTATAAAATGTCCCTCTCCATCTCTTCTCATTGATTTAAGTTTGAAGTCAACTTTGTTAGAAATTAGTATGGCCACACCTGCTTGTTTCTTATGTCCATTTGCTTGGTAAACCTTTTCCCATCCCTTTACTCTGAGTAGGTGATTGTCTTTGTGGTTAAGGTGTGTTTCTTGTAAACAGCAGAATGTTGGATCCTGTTTTCTTATCCAATCTCGTAGCCTGTGCCTTTCTATAAGTGAGTTGAATCCATTGACATTAAGTGATATTAATGACCAGTGGTTGTTACCTCCGCTCACTTTTTTAATAGTAGAGTTTGTGTGTTTCCCTTCTTTGAGTTGTGCTGGTGAAGGATCTGTAGATGTTTGAGTTATTGTGGTCATTGTTGGACTCGGTGGTTTGTGATTTTCCTTCTATTACTTTCTGTAAGGCTGGACTTGTGGCTACATATTGTTTAAATTTGTTTTTATCCTGGAAAATTTTGTTTTCTCCATTTATAGTGAATGAAATCTTGGCTGGGTATAGTAGTCTGGGACTGCATCCATGGTCTCTCAGTTTCTGCAGTACATCTATCCAGGACCTTCTGGCTTTCATTGTTTCCATAGTGAAATCAGGTGTAAGTCTGATAGGTTTACCTTTATAAGCAACTTGGCCTTTTTCCTTTGCAGCTCTTAATATTCTTTCTTTATTCTGTATGTTTTGTGTTTTGATTATCATATGACAAGGAGATTTTTTTCCAGTCTATTCAGTGTTCTGTATGCTTCTTGAACATTCAAAGGAATATCGTTCTTTCGGTTGGGAAAGTTTTCTTCTATAATTTTATTAAATATATTTTCTGGACCATTGAGATGTACTTCTTCTCCTTCTTCTATCCCAAATATTCTTAGGTTTGGTCTTTTTATTGTGTCCCAGATATTCTGAATGTTTTGTGATGAGAATTTGTTGGTTTTGCTGTTTTCTTTGATCAGTGTGTTTATATCTGTATGGTATCTTCAGTGTCTGAAATTCTTTCTTCTATCTCTTGTAATCTGTTGGTAGTACTTGTCTCTGTATTTCCTGTTCGTTTACCCAGATTTTCCATCTCCATCCTTCCCTCGGTTTGTGTTTTCTTCATTACTTCCATTTCATTCTTCAAGTCTTGAACAGCTTCCCTTACCTGTTTGATTGCTTTTTCTTGTTTCTCTTGGTTTTCTTGGGTATCTTTGAGTGATTTATTCATTTCCTCTACCTTTTTGTTTGTAATCTCTAATTGTTTATGGCAGTTTTTCACCTCCTGTTTAAGGTCTTCTATTATTTTCATATAATTCACTTTTGAATTGCTTTCTTCTAATTTTTCTGGAGTAGGGTGTACAATTCTTCTCAATTAAGATTCCCTGGATTCTGGTGATGTCATGTTGCCTTTCAGGTTGTTGGAGAAATTCTTGCATTGGTGCCTTCCCATCTCTTCCTTCAAATGGATCCAGGAGAGGCCTGGTGTCTTGGTCCAGTCTTTGCTGTGACTGACTCTCTGGGTGTATCTCTTCAGTGTAGAAGCAGTAACCATCCCCTCCAGATGGAACTCCTCAGCACCAAAACGTGAACGCCTGGTAGTCCAATGACCCGCGGACAAAAGGTAGAACTTGGGGGCAGGGCAGGGATGCGTAGAACACAGTATAACCTGTCACACAAGCTGAAGGTGCACGTGCTCCCTTTCAGGGGTCCTTGAGGCCTTCCCAGTAGGCAGGCACTCACCGCTCTGGGTGGGTAGCCTTAGTGTAGGAGTAGAAAACTGTTCCTGAGCAAAGGACCTAGCAGAAAACGCAGGCTGGGAGGGGGTCATATGTAAGAAAGACAGCCCTGCAGAAGGAGCTGGGGGAGGGGTTTTGTGCTCTCTTCCGGGACAATCCGCCCCTGGATAGTACACGCTCACCCGTCCAGATGGAACTCCTCAGCACCTAAACAGGGTCGCCTGGTAGCCCAATGATCCGGGGACAAAAGGAAAAATGGGGCAGTCAGACAGAATCCAGGAGAGCACAGGGAACCCTGGAGCACAAGTTGAAGGTGCCTGGGCTCCCTTACAGGGGACCTTGAGGCCTGCCCGGTCGGCAGGCACTCACTGCTCTGGGTGGGTAGCCTTAGTCTAGGAGCTTAAAACTGTTCTTGAGCACTGGTCCTAGCATACAGCAAGGCAGGGTTGGGGGAGTGCTGAGGGGCTGGGTCGTGCATAAGAAAGACAACCCTGCAGAAGGAGCTGGGGGAGGAGGCTTGTGCTCTCTTCCGTGACAATCCGCCCCTGGATAACACACACTCACCCGTCCAGATGGAACTCCTCAGCACCTAAACATGGTCTCCTGGTAGCCCAATGATCCAGAGACAAAAGGAAAAATGGGGCAGGCAGGGCAGGATCCAGGAGAGCACAGGCAACCCTGGAGTACAAGCTGAAGGTGCCTGGGCTCCCTTATAGGGGACCTTGAGGCCTGTCTGGTCTCAGGTTTCATTTTTAATGGGACTCTTGCTGGGTTTTTTTGCTGCAAATGTGGAAGAAATCACAAGAAGCCTATATGCCTCTGGAGATACCTCAATTTCCTGGTTATTAGGTTTCAATTTTCTTCTTCATATTATATCATTATGGAAGTATATGGCATTAGTTGATAGGATTAATAAAATGATAGACAAAATTGACTCCATATGTAAGGGTACTAGGAACTTAACATGAGAGGATCCAGGCTGTTGAATTTGACATTAGAAGTTATCACAGAGGTTTGAAAAAGTAACAGACAGAACATACCTCCAGGGTGGCAATTTACCATGATATTTAGGAGCATTTCAAGGAGGAGATGTCTTGTTTGAAAGGAAACATTAAGACCTTGGAATCACAGGTGCAGAATGTGGACCAGAAAATTGATACTGTACGGAAATCAATAGAAACTATTACAGGTCAGGAGATTCAGGCTTTACAAGAGATTATGATTAAGAGATTTAAAATTATTGAGGAAATTTTCAGTGCTGATGAACAGGGTAAGAAGACACAAGGGCAAGATACATTGTCACCACAACTGGCTGTCAGAACTGGTTTACCCAGGATTTTAGTGACATACCCTGTAATTTATTCTGACAATGCATCAACTTCTAAAGTTTCAAAGGGAGCCAAATAAGCTAGATGGACACCAGTAGGAATGAATGACTTAATGGAAATTAAGCAAGCCATAGTTAATTATGGCTTACACTCTATGTTTGTTAAGGAAATTATAAGAATTTGGGCTTCTAATTTCAGGGCTATGCCCCATGATTTCTCACAGTTAGAAAGTGCCCTCTTCTGACCTGCAGGCATACACACAGACAGAATATTGTATACATAATAAATAAATAAATAAATAAATAAATATTTTTTTTAAAAAAAGGAAGTGAACCTTACTTGATGTTTGGAATTTATTTCAGAGAAAAATCCAAACATATGGAACAGCAAAGGAGAGCAAAGGGTGTGGAGGTTTCACAGGATCAAATTCTTGGTGTAGGATCTAATGCTGATCCACAGGTCCAAGCATTTTACAATGAAGAAGTATTTTCCTTATGCCACAAAGCAGCCTTGAATGCATGGGATAGAATACCAGAACCAAGAAGAAGGATCTAGTCATATACCAGGGTTAGGTAGGGACAGAGAGACCCCTACACTGACATTTTTCAAAAATTAATTAAGGCTCTGAACATAGGAGTAACAGACCCAGAAGCTAGATGAAATGTTCTTGAATCACTGCCTTTTGAAAATGAAAACTTAGAATGCAAAACTATAATTGAGCCTTTAAAGTCTAGATGAGCACCTATGGATGAATGGATTCAGCATATCATGAATTTTCAGACATTTAACTACAATGATGACTCTTGGGTAGGGGAATCAATTTCCAAAGCAATGAAGGGACATCAACCTGCCAAATGTTTTAATTCTGGTAAATTATGACATCTGAAAAGGGCTTGCAGACAAGGAATTTCTAGGAATAATATCTCATCTGGGAATGACAAAAATAGGAGACCTAGGCCTTCAGGTATATGTAGGAGGTGTGGTAAAGAGTCACATAGGCTCTTCCATGAAATCCTTCCAACCTACCTCAAGATCCATTCTTCCATTTAGTGACACTCATGGAATGTACATGTTCTTCAAATTCTAAAAATATAAAAATAACAATAAAGCCATGCTGTGGTGGCACATGTCTTTAATCAAAGCACATAGCATAGTGAATCTTTGTCAGTTCAAGGCAAGCCTGGTCTACACAGTGAGTTTCAGTATAGGTTACAAAGCTACACAGAGAAACACTTTCTTAAAAATAAAAACCAAAAAGTAAAATAACAGTGGACTAAACAGTAGTTCTCATTCTTCATGTGCTTTTTTTCTTTCACCAGTCAGTAAGAATGAGCAGAGAATCCCATTTATAATCCAATTACAGACTGATGTTCTGCTCCTCAGCTTGCTGACCTTTTCAAATCAAGTGGATGATTCACTGACTATTGTTTTACAAAAACTCAGCTGCTGTATTTCTTGGCTTGATGCTCAGGGTCCATATGAAAAGAGGCAGGCACTTATTTGACATAATTGCCTCCACCATTTTTCCAAGACTCAGTCACAGGGCACAGATGCATTGAAATATATTTGTCATGGTTTCCATTAGAAGTTATATTTTCTATTATCAGAAGAAATAAAGTGACTTGGTAATGATTACTCTATTCCATTATTTTCTATAGCACTCCATTCAAATCATTACTTATTTATATTATCTGTATTTTATTAATGATATTAGGGATTTTGCTATAAATTTTAAATAAATATGTTGTTATAATATATTCAATATTCTGAATACAAGTGTTGTTGTTATGTATTTACCATTCTGAATATGTGTTATTATAAATAAAGTATTTAAATATCTTCTCAATATATAAACTATCTGTCAACTATTTCTTCAGTGTATCTCAAAATCACAAATACCTAAATTTGGGTAAAATTCAGCTCTGTCTCTCTGCCCCTCTGTCTCTGTCTCCCCCTTTTTGTCTCTCTCTGTGTCTTTGTCTACCTGTCTCTCTTTCTCTTTTTGCTTAATAGGATAATGATGAATAATTATTTTCCTAAAACATTTTTCTCTATCTTATATCCAACATTTTAAAGCTTCAAGTGATAAGTTTTCCTAAATCTTTTTCACCTTTGACTCTCAAATACATGAATCTTGCATTTTCCTGGATCTGACTCAACATACTGTGGAAAGTGACTCAGGGGTTAGTGATTAAACATACTCAGTTTTTACTGAACAATAAATAAATTGTATGAAGTGATTTGGCTATTTAAATTTTTATGAATATCCTTCTGCAAAGACTACCCACCATCAATATGCTCCTTGACATTTGTCATGAAAATGTTTTTTTTTTTAAATTCCCAAATTAATAACCATCTTTGGTTCCTGCTAATCTATAAAAGAGCTGTGCTATTTGTTTAGTACACACTATGGTTTAAGCATCCCCAAAATGAATCTCCCGTGATGACTCAGAAAATCAATACTCTTTATATTTCAGTTGAGTGGCAAATAGAGTGCCAAACCTCAAGCAGTGCCTTTTGTGTAGGATTCCTGTATCATCAAATTCAACTATCATCGGGGCGGCGGAACGCGGCCGGAAGACCGGGCGGCGGAACGCAGCCGGAAGACCGGGCGGCGGAACGC